>NC_091944.1:15417771-15632771 GCF_041260155.1 Ptychodera flava | reverse complement strand
GAACGCAGGACGTTAACCAGAGCAACACAGTTCTGTAGCACAGGTGAGTTGTTAAAATGAAATATTTGACATGCCCCTAGAATATTTCTCCTAAAATTGTCTCATAGCTTACTTCTGTTAACATATATGCAATGGTCGAGCGTGCTACACCCCTCCTGAGAATATTTTTTATTCAGCTGAAGACGACCCTACGTGCTCAGACTCTCGACGGAGGGTTGTAATGTTTACACTTGCGGAAGCCGTATGAAAACACAGTACCCTTCACTGCGAATGTATCTGGTGTTCGTCCGCGGAGTCAACAAAAACTGCTTTAAGTTTTCAAAAATCTTACTTTGAATCCTGTTATCTTTTAGGTCTACCTAATGACTTATTTGTTTGAGGAGCCTTACGAAAGCTCAGTCTTCAACAGCTTCAGTTTTTCCCGGGTTCGTTGTCGCCCTGTCCCTAACTGATTTGTACGTGCTGACATTTTTGTTTCAGGAATGAGAAAAACAATTGAATAGTATGTATTGTATTTCTCATGGGTATAGAACAACATTTTATTTTCAAACAGGATTCAGTACGATAAGCTCATAAAAACCTTCAGATACCTCAAATGAAAAAAGCTAATCAAGAAATTGCCTTTGAATCACGAGAGTAAAACACAATGTGTATGTAAAAAATGTCCTTCAGTTTTAAAGCCCACCCAATTTGCTTTCGATTGTGTTTTAGATTTTGAAAGGTATTTCGTGCAAGAAATTTTATTTCTGGAGTTGATACATCATGACAAATAAGTGTCTGTATACAGTCCTTTTATTGATGTTTTCAGAAAAGGATAGCCCAGGAAGTTTGTCGTTCATATAGTTGTATGGCTTCATGAATCATCAAGTATTTTGTGTTCCTTTTGTAGGATTTATTTCTGTGTACTGTGTAGTAAAGAATGGTAAACGGAAGCTCAGAGATTTAACCCCCTAAAGTTTCAGCCTTTTTCTGAAAATTTCAAAATAACTTCATGTTATGTTGGTGTTCCAATATGAAGTAGTCAGTAACTGACTCTTGTTATCATTCACTCAGGAAATACATCAGGGTGTTTCAGATATCCAAACAAAGCAAACGTTTAACCCCAAATGTGGCTTCAATCGTGCCTACAGGTATACACAGAAATGATATTCACTGTTGAAATAAAACTCAAGCAGTAGTACATGTGATGAACAGATGAATGGGTAGGCATGTCATAAAGCATGAGGTTTCTAGATGTCTGGTTTGACTGGGGAAGGTCAAGTGCCCTCTAAAAGCTTTGCTCTACAAGTGTGTCTGCTTCTGAAGAAAACCTAGTGCTACATGAGTACATGTATTAAATTCATATTTATAGATTATGAAGAAACCAGAGATGTTATGGAGATGCTTTCATTTGAAAAAAATAAGTAGAGAAGGTGTAATGTCTTGAAGAAACCACTTTAAAACAGGCAGAAGTATCATTTGATATCATTGAACTGTTTTTGACCGTTGTAATTCATGTGATAATGATGGAAATATTGTAATTAAACCAAGAGACACTGTGATAATCGTTTGTCATACTTAAATAATTACAGTAATTCTGTCCATTATGTAATTTCTTCTCAGAGTTCAACAGATGATACAATAGAATAATTACATTACTTAGCTGACATCAGTGTACTGTTAATCAGTTGATCAAAAAAAAATGAAATAACTGTCATGACATTAATAAATAGTAAAAATAATGTGAATTATGCTCAAGGAAGTGTACTAGTACTAGTAGTTGATACCAACTATGCACGTATGCTGAGATCCTATGTCTGGACTGTAATCTACACCACCTACGTGTAGTCTGTAAGGTCAACCACTTCACATGCCATATAGGGTTGGCAAATAATGGTAATTTTGTGCAGCTGAATCTGGTTAAAGACTTTCTCTGCCCAATTGCCTCCCAAATCATCGATAATGATAATTTGCTAATTTGTCTAGATGTCATCAATTTAGATGACACAGTTTGAAATATCATATTTCCTCAAAATGGGACATCAATTGTCGCTGGACCATATACTGTGCGTGGTTACTGGATCAATGTAATAGCATAGGTTTAATCTGTTGCTAGAGAAAGTACTAGTAGTTGATCCACTGTAATCAACATACAGCACATTTTTTTGGAAATCAGTGCGTCATTGAAGAGAAATTAGGACCAGAAAGTTCTAAGGTGTGACTTTCTTATCATGTTCATGTAATGACGTACCAGTATGTCCTGAAGAAACTGACAAAACATTAGGTTGTCTGGCGAAAAAGAAATTTCTGTGTTATAGGGAACTGTGGATAATTCAAATCTGTGCATGGCAAACAAAATTGCGTGCATTTGCTGATGCCCCCCCCTACCCAAGTGAAAGTTTAGCAATGGAAAAATCTGATGAAAGTATGATTTCAGCTTCTCCAAAACACGATGAATTGCTTAAATGGCTGTTGGAAGTTGAAGCTTCTAGCAGGTTTTGAAAAAACCCCAACCTTTAAACACAGGATGTGAATTATGATTCAGTATTATAACATACATGGACACAGTTTCCATGGGGTAATTGTGGCACATGGAACAATAATCAAAACAGCACTTAAAACCTCAATGCAGTGGTTTCCTTTGTCATACCTGTTCAATTGTCAACAGCTCCTTACCATGGAGCAGGTGTACATGTCTAGCCTATATAATCTGATCTAGTAGTAATTTTGTGGACCCAGTTACCAGATCCAGTGAAGGCATCGCAAATATTTTAGTTAAATTTTGCCTACAGCACAGGATTGTGTAGTTGGCCCTATTCATTGTACAGGACAGGTTGCTGTACATGTAACTCAGAGACCTTCTTAAGACAGTTTGCCGCTCAACAAATAAACACCCCATTGAAGCAAGCAAAGAGAATCTTCGTCTGCAATGTCATGCTTTGTGCTGTTGATCAGTTTGTCTGTTCATCAAGGTGTAGGCATGTGCTAAGTGAAGTTAACCTGCTAGCATATCGATAAGATGTAAATGCATGCATGCACCAATAGCAATTTTCAATCATGTGCAGGTATAAGTATTAGACAGTGAATCAACATGTCCACTAACTGTTTGCCGTAAGATTTCTGTACTCTTTGAGTCAATTTCAAGGAACTTCTTGAAATTTCCTTCAGTTAGCCTTGCACAATACTCGTAATATATGTAACGTTTTCTTGAGTCACTCGAAAAAAACACACTTGAGGGTCAGTGGTGCGTCACATAATAGCTCAGAGGGCACTCTGGTATGAATGCATTAACTTGACTAGTCAATCATTATGTCACAGAGGAGATAACAGATCACTCGGGGAGGCACCAGCAAAACAAGTAGTTTCACAGTTGCTGTCTGTTAGATTTTGACAGGCCTGTTCATAGGGAGGATAACATATCACTGGTAGCTTTGTCAGCTACTTGCAAGATGTCAAGTAGTTTCAGTTGACAAGGTGCTGTAGACAACCCCAGACTACTATCTGCGCCATTTATTGTTGAATATTTTAATTTTAATTTCAACGGATGTAATTATTCCTTAGGTTCATACACTACTTTTATGTGTGAAGTTGGGCCTTCAACTACATTCACATTGTTCCCCCACCGTGACCCTCTGCAGAAACCTAACATTATTCTTATAAGTTGTCGACAATAGAACAACATAGAACTTTGTGCATGTACGTAATATGTATAATATGTACCTGCCGAGGTTCTTTGTGACATGTTGGATACTGAACTAAAAAAGTTCTTTCATCTTACATAGTTTCCTTCCTTTTTAATTTACAAGTAAAAGAACCTTGGAATTACTTATGCTACATGTTTTTACTTGATGTAATCTTACATTTCAAATATTTTTAAATGGGATTTTACTTTAAAATGTCTGCAATCTAAAGTATTTGATAGAATAGTTTTTTTCAGCAATATATTGTGGAAATATCCTGCAGCACTTTCAGAATTAAATGCCAATGTTTACAGACAACTTGCCGTGACATTATCACATACATGTAGGTATAACTATAATTATATTTTATTGATGTCCTTGACTCTTTCAACTTACCTCGTAACAACATTAGATCCACACAGGTGCTCATGCTTTAGATAAATGCACATCTGATTGCTTGGATAATTTAAGGTCAGTCAAGTGTATTTAGGGTGTGTGTTGTGTCAATGATTACCAAAATTACATGATTGTACATACCTATCTTTTTAGATTAGCAAAATCATTTTTATGATCATCAGCTTGGCGTTAGAGATAAATCAATTAATAATTAAATATGTTTAATTTGCGTTAATGATGTAATAATGATCAACCACCTAACAGTGTTCAGATCAGTGAAACACTTTTGAAATTTGCAGGTATACATCATTACATCATATACATGTACTTAAATGTTTTTAACCAAACTCAAATATTTTCCGCCAATACACGTGCTGTATTTTTGTACAGAAAATACATGTATATGTGATCTATGGCTTGAAAAACTAGAATATGGAAAAGAATTAGATAATTCATATACTTCTTAAAGAGTCAGTCTTGAGATGTACACTGCAGTGTACAATAGATATTTCTAAATATTATTATGGTAGATAAATATGCCAGATGTTTATGGTCAGTATAAGACATAAACTCAAGTATTGTTGATTTGCAATCATCAGATTTTTCCGAACGTAAGGTACATATTCATTAAATGGAGTTGTCATTATAACTTACCAGTAATACCTTATGGTGATGTTCTTTTGAACATTCAAGTCTAACACAGCATCACATACACAATGATTGATCCAATTTCATGTATTATCCAGACATGGGGGCATTTTCAATAAAGTACAACTGAAATATATTCTAAGCTATATAATTGACAATGCAATGTAACATGAGCTTTATCATTCTTCTGAAAATGGACAGATGCAATTGACTCCGGTAGATTTTCCTTTGGGTCCTGTTATTGCAGCAGTCCAATCAGGGACATCCTTTCATATCAGCCGTGGGGTTCTGTTCGTACACAGAGAGTGAAACCGTTTGCTCTACGTAGCCATCGGCAAAGCCAGTGTACTTTGATTGGGTCTGTCTGAATCTATTTTAAGAAAAACAAGACAGTAAAATAAAAGCCTGCAATCCATACGCCACCTGTGCACACAATACGTTTGTATATACAGGACATATTTTTCATTTGCTCTAGACAATATTTTTAACAATGGTAAATTTGCATTCATAAGGAAATAGGAAGTTATAATTTTACTGAAAATATGTCAAGAAATTAAAATATATCTCTTAGGCAAGTGAATGTTGGAGAAAGATGGCCGTGTTGCACGTACATGTATACCCAATCAATATGTCTGGAAATAGTTTTTGTTAGTACAGTGACCGAATAGTGCAAAAAAATTGTTTACATGTATGAGATTTTGATTGATTCAACCGTGTCAGACTTCATATTGAATGTTCAAATGATGATAGTAATGTATTGTGCATGTATTATATCACATGATGTACACACACCATGATGAAAGTGTAAATATAGATACATGTATATATGAAAGATATGTGATATGTTCATTGTTTGGCAGTTAAAAACAATATAATGTTGAGTTCTCCATCATTGTTGACTGTTTATTTATTGACAGATACCAATACTAGTAACATCAACAACAACAATAATAATAATAATAATCATGATAATCATAGTAGACTGTAGAGTTCTTCACAAAAGACTTCCATGTGTGGACAAAGGCTTCATATGTGTCGTATTCGCAAGTCTATACATTGCAGTCCATTTATTTTATTGTGTACCACAGGTATAAATTCTACAGCTGTCTTTGTTGACTGTTCAAGTGTTATTTGTAGGTACTTCTGGCGCGATTTGTTTCCTGAATTTTCGGCAGCGGTAAGTCTGTAATACACATTGTGTATTTAAACTAGCATTACTGCAAAATGATTACTGGTACATGTATGGGTTCAATTGAACACTCACATACATGTAGGTCAAGTATGCAAGGCCCAGGAAACATGAATACGTCAAATTTGATCATAAAATATGGTATTCATGTTTATTGTGCATAAATACGGCATGTTACTAGACCGTACAAAAGTAAACGAGGGTGTTGACTCACCATACTCTATATATACTATATGATATTTTATTTGTTGATCATATATGTAAAATTTAAATCACACTTTGTTGCAATAAATACATACTGCTATACAAATAAGAATTTGTGAGCAAGACATGACATTATATGATACTGTTATCAATATTGATATCATAAATTTACATATCATAAATTTGCCCGGCAATGTACATTGTTTGGATAGTAGGCTGTGCAGTATTTTGCCAGTACAGTATGGATTAGGAAGTTTTATCCCTCTGATTTCTGGCCGGAATGCATTAACAATATACACATTATAACTGTTTCAATTCCAGCTGACATTTATGAAAAGATTATACTACTATTATTAGACTGCTATTCACAGTATGTTTCCTGTAACATGTGTACAAACTGTCAGTATTACTATTGAACGTTGTGAAGTCATCAACGTGCCTCTGTGTAATGGAAGAACACACAGTATTAAGTTAGTGTCAGCACATATATTTATCTTTTGAATTGCTATAATGACATGTAATAAAAAGTTGTTTAAAATTTTAAAAAAACCACTCTTTTGTGCAGGGATAATTAGCTATGAAGGTTTTATTATTTAAGCTGTCTTCCTATAAATTATTTTTAAGAAATTATGGTAATTTCATAAAAACTCATCACCATATGCCACTTACCAGATTAGGATATCAGTGTTGTCAATAAAGGGTACGCTTTTGTTTTTGGAGCATTCTATTCATATGTTAATAACCGTACAAAAGAATAGATTTTCATGTTGAAAGAATATGAAAATACTGGATTATTATTTAAATGGCTACACCTGTTAAATCAAGATGCGGAGAAAACTGGTAATGTACATTTGTACAGCCATGTGATTTGCAAATATGTCTGATTACAATTTGAACAAGAGGATTTTGGCCCTGGCATTTGAAATGTGAACCAAAACTGAAAAAACCTAAGCATTTGATTGGCTTTGGCCCGAGAAAAACTGTCGTCCGTCTTGCATCTGGATAAGGCCGATTTGATATTCAGAGACTCCAACACATGCAACCCCTGGTATATTTTGATCTATTTACACCCGAGTAGCTCAATGATGCCTATGTGGAAGAGATTTTTCAAGCAGTGATATGATATAGCACACTCCCTACCGTAGGTAGAACAACATTGTTTGGTACTATAGTGGTCAGTGTGTCAGTGAGCAGTAGACTGTGTTTGTTGGAGTGTGTGCAACTTGACTGACTCGGATGTCTTCTAGGATAATGGCCCCTGACCTTGAATGATGTATCTCCTACCCCACTTTTGAAATAACAATTAAAATCATTTATCACAGTTTGTTGTATTATAATTACAATGAAGTTATAAAGTGTGTGCTCTGGTATTTGGTAGCGGATATTAGACCTAGCTTGGGAGAAATTAGCATATTAAATTATTTTGAGCAAATGATCAATTCAAATAACCACCAAATGAAGCAAGATGATGATATTTCCTACGCAATATGATAACTTTTCCCCCTGAGGGGTGTTATAACTGTTCCCCAAAACCTTCACTGTATAATGAGCATGAAAATGATAAGTAACTGGAGAAGTAGTGTTTCCAGAAAATTCATAATGACAACTCAATTGGTCTCATCACAATCATATATTAATGTTTTTATCATGCAAGCAATTCAGGTTAACTGCATGGGAGAAAATATAATGAGATCATGATAATCAGCCTTCAAATATGTACAAATATAATCCTTTGCAATAATCAACAGAAAAGACAAAAGGAAGATATGGTTTACCTTGCCTCTCATAAAATTGCTCTGAGGTGAGAACATGTATTATTGGAGAAATTTTTGAAGTATATCATGGTTTTGGGCTGCTTGTAGAATGTGCATCAGGGACAGATATTTGGACAATCAAATTTTTTCAATACTTTTCTGGTCTACCACTTTTTAGGGCTAATTTTACAGCTCTTGGAGTAAGAAAAATTGTTCCCATCTTAGTTTTTCAAAAATCAAAAATTTTATTTTTCCCATTGAGTTAACACAGACTAAGAAAATTCTCTTGTATAAGTTGTAACCCAAGAACTGTTTTATATACATGTATTTGAACGGGACTGGCTCAAGTAAATATCAAGCAATGCCTAAATGGACTCAAAAAGTTCGGAAATCTTAAAAATTGGAATGGATGGCTGAACGTTCATCTTGACATTTAGTTAAATCCTGTAGTATGCTTCTCGACATTTACTTGAATCCTTAACTCGGTCAGTGCATTATTGATTAAACCACAGTCTCTCCAAATCTTTGACCTTCTACAGCTTGGCACTCCCCTTTCTGTTCCTTTGTATGGGCACCTACACCTCATGCAACATTAATCATGGATACCATTCACAGTGATTTCATTGATCAAGAATGGAAGGCCGTTCTTGATCCTATTATCGCTACGTGGACCTGCCCACGCAGAAAATAGATGAGCCATATTGTACGTCAGATATAGTTTGAATTTGTTGAGGATCAAATCTGTTTCCATTAATGTTTTACTGTTTCAAAGTACAAGCGTTTGTGCCACTTGGTGCTATCATCATGGAATCTGCTATAGATGTACAGCCTGTACCGATATGAGTTCATTTGGATGAGTCAAGTAAGGGGAATTAGATATTGGTGAACACTATCCAACAACGGCAATAAAACATCACTTTTCCTGTTGAGTTTAGTCAGCGTTTGTTTGTGTCGGAGACTTCAGTACCTACCGGTACATGTACAGACGTAGTTTGTCCACGCAGTCAGATAACCTGATGTGACGTTCTTGTATGCAATGTTGAAATGAAGTGCAGGGACTTCAGTGTCACTGGCTTTTTGATACAGTATTGTGGTGAATCATGGCTGACTACGTGCCAGTTAAGTATTTCTGGGATATACGCTGTGTGCAGAAATCATACAGTGTGTCATTGAACTACAGGAAAATAAGTGTTCTGATCAATTAATGGCGCATGTTCGATGAGAGGCCCGTTCTTTGAACATTAGTTAATATGAACAAAAAATTGTAAATAAATAGATAAGTTGTGTCAAATGTGTTGTCCCTTGTTACATGTGGGATGAGAGGTCCTTTCATATGTCATATAATTGTATTATACATGTACTCTTTATGTAAAAAGACTCGGTGAAAGAACTTTGGAAAATTACGTATAACATGTATGTATCTATTTACAATCATTGTAGGTGTAACACCAATACCACCCACATGAGCTCACAGTGTCCAGTATAAACATTACTTTAACTGGACACTCTGAGTACCTTTTGTATCACCAAATATATGCAGGACAAATAAATAACTGTAATACTGTAAATATGCCATGCAAAAATGGATGTGCGTGTACATTTGAACGTAAACACAAATAAACAAGACACAGTCAATGGCATGATATGCATGTGTCAGGGTATCATTTACGTTTTACCTCATTGTTATGCCAAGGTCACTAAACAAAGTCTAAATGACCTTGTTTATACCGAAAAGGACGTCAGTGGCGTGTCCTTATAATGACCGTCGATACAATACCGGTACACTTGCTACTTATACTGGTAGCTACTGTACCAGTGTCAGAACATCTGTCAATATTGGAGTTGTACATCTTGAGCACATAACCATTGTAACATTACTAAAAAGGTACATGTAGAATCAAACAATCTGACAGATGCAGTCGCAGAACTGTTTGCTCTGGAATTTCAACACTTGGTCAGCATATTGCGAGCTCCTTCGTAAAACTGCATCGCTAGCGCTGGAGCTAATACTTGACAACAGCAGGCTGGACCACCGCATCTTGTATGTGTAAAAGTACTAGTCAAGGCTGTACTCGTATGGACAAAAAATATTTTAAAATGAACGAACTTTGTAACATCTTGTCTTGAAATACAACTGTATCAGTAGATGCATTTAGAGACATATCTATTCGGAGAGAAGGAAAAGAGATGTCAAGGGAAAATGTCACTGTTATTGCATTCGATCATCATATTGTATTTGATGATTGTCTTTTGTTCTTTCCAGTGCTGCTAAAATGGCTGCAGCTGAAGTGGAAACTCGGTCTGCTTGCTCAATAACCTCGCTGTCCTCACCAACACCGAAGAAGTCGGTCAAGCAAGAGTCTCGCTTCTCAATACGCCGACTTCTCCACCGCCCGAAGAGGAAAAAACCCAGCAGAGAAGATGATGCATCAATCACGCCGTCAAATGTTCCAAACGATGCCGAAGCTCCCGTCAGCTTTCACATCGAAAAGAAATCGAAAAGGAAATCCGGAAATGGAAAGATGGAGTGCCCGCTGTGTTTAATGGAGAGACCGAAGGACCAATTTCCTGATATTATGACATGTCATCACCGATCGTGTCAAGAGTGCCTTCGACAGTATTTAAAGATTGAAATCACGGAGAGCAGAGTGAATATTGCATGCCCTGAATGTGCAGAACACTTCCACCCCAACGATATACGTATGGTTCTTAATGATGACATCATTTACGGTAAATATGAAGAATTTACATTGCGAAGATTGCTGGTGACTGATCCAGATGCTCGGTGGTGCCCTGCACCAGACTGTGGGTGAGTAATGTAGTACTGGCAAACTGCAAATACCCAAGACCCCAAACCCATCATCCATGTTTTCCTGCATCTGTGTTTGCTAATAAGGTTCGGGAAAATAGGTAAATGATGTGGGAAACTGCATACATGTATATGTTTGCCCAAGACCCTAAACCCCATCATTCATGTTTTCCTGCATTGGTCTTTTTGCTAAGTTTTAGGAAGATACATGTAGGTAGATGATGTTGAAACCCCAGTACCATTTCTGTCATCCCCCTCATAGGATTGCATTGCTATAACAGGGTAAGCCCGGTAACATGATCGGGGGGACCCTACTAAAATTTACCTGGGATACTAGCCTTGACAAAAACATGTTGTATGGAGGTGTAGCAAATGCATAGGATGGCAGGATTTTTTCAAACTACAGTCCCTCCACAAAGACTCTGGTCAAACCATCCATGGTCAAAGGATTACAGATGCCTGTTTTCTTGTTGGCTGTGCACCAACTCTACATTATACATTACAATGCACCGTACGTCTGCAGTGAATTGTTTATTCCTGCTAAGATACAAAAACAAGGCATGTCGGTGAATGTGAAGGGATGTGATGTTGCAGCTACATGTAAATACATCTCAACGTGTTTTGACAAACACATCCTGTGTTAAATATGTAAAACATACAATCCATCATGGTACCCATCTACGGTATTTCCCTAGACACAACTGTGGCATATTATAAGTGGGATTGATGGAGTTTATTATCATTCAGTTTGTTATCAAGGCAGTCACTCTGCCATGAACTGTTTATCATGTCATTTAACCACTGTTGTCATCTAATCGCAGATTTAGCATCGTGGACATCAACTGCATGTAACACATTTATGCCTGTAACATATGCTGTACTGTTGTTGACATTGTTTTGTGAAACGAGGTATACTAAGCCTAACGAAATATTATATACAGTACCAGTACATCCATTTAAAATTTTTCAACATGTTTGTTCATACAGGTAGCCAGTCCATGTTTCATCCAAATATACATGTAGTGCTAAAAATATCACAAAGGACTAATTTGTTACTGCACCTAAATATGGTCTGTGGTGTCAAGATCTTTGAGGATTTAGTATGCTCAATATCTTTTTTAGTTTTATGTTTTTGTTTTTACATGTCCTGTTTGGCATTGTAGGGCTGTCAACATATGTGTGCTACAACTGTCACAACAGCTTCAACTTGGAATTAAGGCCATTTACTCCAAAATAAGAATTATGACTTATCAAATCATACATGAACGTTGCCGTGGTGGGTTCATAGTAAGGAGTATGTTGGCAGTATTCTTAACCCTTAGAGCTCTGCAATTTTTTCCCCCAAATCTCTGGGTAACATTTTACCAATTTTTATGAATTTTTCTGTAACATGTTCCAAGGTTTTGGACCAAATAGACTAAATTTTCATGGGTTACACTGTCTGACCAAAATTTTGGTAAAAATCCAAAAATAATAATCTACATCTAAAAGAAATTGTTTGGTGTTTTATTGTATGAAGGCAACAAAAATCGACTTCGGCACTCACAGGGTTTTAATCCTATAATTACAGCACATGAGTTCTTTGAAACCAGTAATTTAAGAATTGCCTGTGCTGTTTTTTTGGACAGGTATGTGGTCATCGCAGCTGGTTGTGCAAGCTGTCCAAAGCTCACCTGCAGGCGGCCAGGTTGCCACACCAACTTCTGCTACCACTGTAAGCAAATATGGCATCCCAACCAAACCTGCGACATGGCGCGGCAACAGCGCCTGGCCAAATATAGAACGTCATCCGTCAGTGTCCGGCACAGCATTAGCTCTGGATTGGGTGAGTAATGCTTCATTGTCAGCAGGAATTTTCCAAAAGCTCTCTTGAAATTGCTTTAGAAGGCTAGGTGCTGATTAGCCATGAAGGACAACTGACATTGATTCCAATCAAGGTAATTGCCATCCAAGTTACGCATAAATTACCATGACGCAGCGCGTCTGTTTATGTGTTGGTACATTTAAGCGAAATTAGAATGAAAAGAGTGTTTTATAGTTTACTCGATTGTGCAGGTTGGTCAACAATGTGCGGTAACAAGCATGAATATGCAGTAGTTCATATATATAATAAAATATTGAATATAACTTTATATAATATTATGCTGTAGTGTTTAATTTAAACGTATAGTTGAGGTAAGGGAAGAGGTTCATGCAGAGTTTCAATTGTGTTACTGTCAATGAAACAATAAAGGAAAGAAAATAGACCATTCATTTTTATAATTTACAAACCCAGTAATTACATGTAAAACATGCTATGAGTATGGTGACGCGTGTTCAGGGTTTGCAAATATTGATTGCTTGCAAAGATTATAAATTGGATCTTTTGATTCAGTATTAAAATCATGATTGAACAGAAAGATTGCTGTGAACAAGACTAGAATTTAAAATGATTAAAACAAATGGAATTAACTATGAAGTTGAATATAAATTTAAGGTACGTGTGTGCCTGGAAAGTGAAAGACTTCAACATTTGCTCAAACTTTCCTCAATGAAACTTTCAACCATTTTCTCAGCAAATCAAGAATACAGACCAGGGGTCACTGTGCAAAGTGTTGTACTGGAGAAACAAATTACCTAAATTCAAATGTTTTAATTAAAAAGTGGCTGCCATTCCTCTGTTAACTCAATTGGAAAAATAAAATTTTTGATTTTCAAAACTAAGAAGGTGAAAAGTTTTCTTACTCCAAGAGCTTTAAAACAAGCCCCCATACGTGGTAGATCAGAAAAAATTGTAAAAATGAGTCTGAATATCTGTCACTGAGGTGTATTATACCTTACATAAAGTTTTTGGTCCCTAAGGCTACATACATGTATGTAGTGAAATTATTAAAATGAGAACATGTTGCAGAGAATGAAAATTATATCATTCCAGACGTCAACTTATCTGGCTGTCTTTTGGAAACTGCAGAGCAGAGTTTCAGACAGACAAGAATGACGTCTACAGTGACAGGAGTGGATTTTTGTTTAATAAAAGATCCCCATGTGTTTAATAAATGTGAGCTGGATTAGCGATAACCTGTGGCCCCTAATATCTTGTCATATGCTTGCGTTACCTTGCAAAGCAGCAGATAACGTTTTTGTCATAGAATTTTAATGAATGTAAGT
The DNA here is from genome assembly GCF_041260155.1 of Ptychodera flava. NCBI lineage: Eukaryota > Metazoa > Hemichordata > Enteropneusta > Ptychoderidae > Ptychodera > Ptychodera flava. The sequence continues at coordinate 15,618,965 of NC_091944.1, read as the reverse complement.
GCCATTTATCGGGAAGTAATTTGAGATTATCAGGAGCCCTGCTCTGCTCAGATTATCACGTTCCCTGGAAATTTTTATGTCTCCCTTCATGGTAGCTCTACTGCTATGGAAATTTGAAACTTTATCTACAGCATTAGACCAAATGAACAGAGTGAATTTATTCAATAGATAATTTTGTTCAAGATTAAAATTGCAAATTTTTTATCAAACATTAACATATCCCATATGTGTATTACATATGAAACTGAAAATCCATCCATCCCTGCAAAGAAGACATGTTTTATTGTGCGTTATTTATATTTTACAGATGTTTGATCTTCCTATTCATATTCTGATATCTTTGCGCTGTTGTGTGTGGAGATATATATATGTACATGTACATGTATTTATATATACTCTATACACATGTAAATATGTACATATATACATACATACATACATGTATATTTTCTTTTTAAATGGTTTCTCAATAGTAAGGCTTTTTAATCATCTAAAAGTACAAAGACTTCACCAAACTTTAGTATATTGCCATAGCTATTATTACTATGTCATGGATTTCAGGGACTCTCTGCGTCTGATAATTTTTGTTTCTTTTATGCTCTATGTGACTGCAGAATATATATGTGTATGTGTTCTTTCATGCAATTCTTTATACAGAGACATTGATCTTGTACAAGTTACAGTGACATGTTAAAGTGAGACCTCCTTGGCCATATGCAGGGCTTTTAAATGAAAATTTCTTTGGGGTAGTCTGAAAGTACAACAGTTCCTGGGAGTAGGTTGTCTTAAAGAGCATGCATGTATCTTGAAATCCACCTATGCTCCTGCCTTACAGCATACACATGTACTTTAAAATGACATGATTATTATTTTTAATATGTCTGAAACACTTTACAAAACAAAGGAATAAAATTTCAGACTGTAGCATTGGCTGTCACTTTAGAAAAGTTTTCCAAAGCAAATTCACCCCTCCAGCCAACTCAATGACAAAGAATGAAAATTGAGGGAGTTAATGGCAATGTCAAGCAGGAATAAGGTATAAAGACATTGGCCCAAAATACTGAAAGGTGTTTTCGTATATGTGTTTTCATATATATTTTCATCAAACTATGCGAATTAAGTAAACACAAACCAATTCGCCCAGGTTTTACATGATCACTGATCAGTAGCCATGTTTAGGAAAAGCACACAAGTCATCTTGTGTCAGAGTCAAGACATACATGTACAGTTACTGTAAAGGTTATTCACCTCAATCAGCTGTTCTCTACAGTTCCATGTCATGACATGTACAAACAGATAGTAATCCCATCTGACTACATAGCTTCCATTTGGTATACAGTACCATAGACTACTGTTTATTTCCAGCACTGCCATCATACATAGTGTTCTGCTGCATGCTAGAGTGCTCTTTCAGTGGCAGAAACACATTCAAAATTCCAAGTGACCTATGTACATTACATGTATTATCCATTACTGCACCATTAGGGTTGATACAAAACTATTTCCAGATATTCATATGTCAAAATACACAGCTCACAAATCTTGTCTGAGGAACATAGAAGCTGTTTTTGTACCTGTTTAATCATTTATTAATTTACAGATTTGTTCATTACAAGCTTCAAGCTGAAAAAAGTAGACACAAAGAAATGAAGTTATAAATAAATTGAAAAAACAAAACAAAGTCATAGTAAACACAAATATGAAGTATTCATGTCAAATTTAACTAGGACGACAAACTACATGTATCTAGAGCAGACGCTGTTCACATGTTCTAAATGTGCTAGGGTTTCGGTGAAGCCATATAAGTAAGTGCATCTGCAACACAGAAAATTGTATCAGTGTAACCCTTGCAATGGGATACACCATTTGAAATCAATTCACGTGTTCATGTGCCAGACTCAGGCATGTTGGAAATGTCAATTGATAAGTGTATACACATGCGTATTTGCCTTCCTGAGAAGTGAAATGAAACGCTTCCAGGGACATGAGTGAAGGGAAAAAAAACCTTGCACTGAACACCAGTATAGCTGCAGGGTATACTCTGCATATAATTGCTAAAGACGAAAAACAGCTCGGTTACCGTACAGACAATTAATGAAGACAAAACCATTTCTCTGTCGCTGTACTTCAATGCATGTAAGCATGAATAAATGTATTAGGACAGCCTGACTGTGTCAACCCTGTCTTGTGGAACAGCCGATACACTCTGTCTGTGTCATTCATGGAGCATTACACATGTATATGACGAATTGTCTGAGGACTGTAAAATGCTATTATACTCGTCTGTTCATCCATGCAAATTACCTCAGCCATGTATATCTAGCCATGTATCTCTACATGTATTTATATTGATAAATTAAAAGAAAAGATACACAGCAGCGTCATAAGGCACAGTGAAAAATAGGTGTGTTTTAATGATCCTCCCTACCCCATTATAAATCCTTCAAATATGATTTTTTCATTTTTTCCGAAAAAGGGCGTGTATTTACCACATTTTTCCATAACACAAACATTAAAATGGATTGCTTACCTATCTGCTTTGGTGACTAGATAGCATTTCTCTGCAGGCAACTGCATCCATTTCTCTACAGGGTTGCATTTATATAATTTACATATTTTCCATACCTGTCAAGAAAAACATGGAAATGTAAATTTCATTAAATTTTATTAATTCTGTCTATTTATGATTTTGCTTGAAATGTACATATATCAATTTCTGCATTTATTCATTCATTTATGTTTACTCCATTTGTTTGTCACAAATATGGTTGACCGAGAAACTATCAGGTACCACTTGGCTCATTTTATATCTCTGTGTCAAAAGCCACCAACTTTGCTTTTTAGCTCTACTGTCCATTCCAAGTACTACCAAACACAACCAAATAGACCTTCGTGATAACATCTGTGCTGTTTCCCTTGATCGCAGGTGACGACATAAAGCCATGTCCACGATGCTCGGCGTTCATCGTGAAGATGGATGACGGCTCATGCAATCACATGACGTGTGCAGTCTGTGGTGCTGAATTCTGCTGGCTTTGCATGAAGGAGATCTCTGATTTACATTACCTCAGGTGAGTGAGTGATGTGGTACCGACATCACAGATGGCTAAACCACGTCAGTGTTGCTTATAGGTGTAAAAAGAAACAGTTTAATCTTTACATGCATCTAAGCTTACACTACGTTGAATATACACATAGAATAATAGGGTACATGTACGTCACTAGGGTCTCTAGAATGTTCCTTATATTTTCTTCACAGTACATGAAATGCCCCATTTGCATATACCGTACAGTAGATGAATATCTCTATTTGCGATTTCAAAGTCAGCATATATGTATACATGTACAAACTCAAATCTGTCTGACCATTAGCACTCTATCTAGCATTAGCGATTCATCTTTTTAAGTTCGAGAAACCATTTGAGTTTGACACTTAAAATCACTTGTTTTTCCTAAACTAAATAAAAGAATTCTACCACTAGGTGCTTGGTTATTTAAAGGGGCAGTCCTCAATCCCTGGCTCTTCCAAAGAGCATTGACATGGTGTTAGCCCTTTTATTTTCATTGAAATTGTTATCAAGTTGGTTAATTTCCCTTTGGACAAAGATGATAATCAACCTGCCCCTTTAAGCATGTCATATCCCATCATATCACAACTCCATCATGTCAGTACTGCTCACAACTTTTTCGCTTCACCATATATGGTAGTCATGTTAGAGCTATGTGAGCGGTCTGAAATCACCAAAGTGCGCCCCCATTTTGCGCCGGTATATTGCGCCGCCCAAACTGCGCCCTTACTCTGCGCCATTGCGAAGTTTAAATGTCAAGCACGGTATTAATAGTCTATTTTGGTTTAGTCAGGCGATTTCAAAGAAATATTCATGTTTTTCGTGGGAAATATGGTGAAATGTGTCACTAAAATGCGGAGGATGGGAGTAATTTTTTTCCGACACGTATGTGAAGTATGTAATAACATCACCCGAGAGGGAAGTAAACTCCGAGCCAGTCGAGTGTCATTTGCATCTTAAATCGACCTTTGAATCTGTTTGTAGTTTCTACCCGAACCTTGACGGTAAAATACTTCAAAGTAAAAAAAGACGCTAAATTTTACTCTCAGACTATTTCGATGGCCAAATATCTCTGCCATTATAAGTTTCGTAGGGTTACTCTATACTCAGTATATGGCGAGAGTGTCCTAGCTGTCTCAGTGTCCCATCGGAACCTCGTGGACCGTAATTCTTGCTCTAATTCTGCGACCTTTGAATCGTCCAATAATTGCTACTTCCAATTCATGACGACCCCAAATGATAAGGAATGCGACTGATTCTGAGACTCTCAGTTCATAGAAGAGTCAAAGTGCGATCACGTTTGCGACTGAACTTGAGACTCCCATTTCGCTTTGTGATGTACATTTGCGAGTGAATTTGAGACCGGGTCTGAGACTCTCATTTAACGTGCAAACAGCAAATGCGACCGTCCTTACGACTGACTTCCTGACGTAAGGTATAAAGGGTACCGGAAATCGACAAGTGCGAGGCTAAAGTTACGAGAGCGAATGTGAGGGCTTGAAGTGTACGTGCTCACTTTGAAAGTGCGAGCGATAGTGAGAATGTGAAGTGAACTCGGACTGTACATAGTTAGTGCTTGTCAGCATTTATTTCATCACTTTGGTCGAATGAAAACTTACGATCAAAGTCATTGCTGAAAACAGCGATACGATCTCCATGGAAGTACAGTGCTGTGTATCATGAGCGAACAGCTGAGTGAATTCATCATTGGAGTCCCCGATGGAAAGTATTGCAACACTCTTATTTCCAAACACCAAGAAGTTGATATATTCGTCTAAATAAAAATATGAATGAGACATTCATCTTTACATAATGGAGAATAGAATATTATATCTGACTACGAAGAACTTTATTTACCAGGTTTTAAAAATCAGCGAGAGACTGATCGGGCTGGGACGTACGATTCACAGACTGATTCAAAGTGCTGGTCAAAGTGAAAGGGGACGCCATGAACACTCAATCCCGATGGGTATTTATATAGTTATGTCAAAAACGGGAGTCACGACCGTGATTAGGTTATTCAGAGTCAATTAACCTTGAACTGACCAAACGATAGCACACAATTACATGTACATACAATCTAGGTCTAGCATCCTGTGACACTATGGCGGGTTTCCGAGTCCCTGTCGCGGTTTGGAAAACGACCTGCTGACAGCTGATGACAAAACACGCTCATACTTTTGATCATAGACCCTGGAGCGATGTTTTGGATGATTTCTAGCTTCCTTACCCTATGAACAACTTGAAACTAAATGAAAGATTAAAAAAGATCCGTGAACGGACGAGAGATTTCCTGTAGAAACTTCAGATATTTACTGAGGCGGATCATCGATTTTTTTACATCCATGGGCGGATCATGGCAGTGAAATTTACCTCAATGGATGGATCAATCGGAGCACCGAGAATATTGCATTTCCCGTTTGATTTCCAAAACATCATCTTGGAGTTTCTAACAGAAAGGAAAAAATTGAAACGACAACTGATATCGTGTCATTTAAATACGGGCTTTTAATCGTTCATTCATTTTAGTTACTATCGTCGTGCCGTTTTAGAAGATTTGTGAGGACCTAAACGACATCATGTGTTGGTCCATTGCCATGGAATCCTATGCCAACGAAAGTGGTGACTTTTTTCAAAGTTGAATAAAATTTCCTTTTTGGTTGTGTTAGTCAATTAATCGAAATATTTTTGTTCCCAATTGATCATAAACCCTCGATTCTCCTGTCTATGATTCGATATTCACTGACTCATTCTTTCTCTTCTTTGTCGATCGATGAAAGTAATTTAATCTTCAATACTCTTTGACAGATGTAACATCTTCACCTATATATTGTCATTAGTTTCTAACCAACGTACAAAAAAATTGGCCCGTTTGCCAAAGCACATGGGTCTATGATTGCGTGAACGGCCGTACTCTATGCATTGGAAAGATATTCATGTTGCAGTCTGCCCGAAAACAAAACCCGAGGATGTTTAGGCGATAACAAAGGCGATGACTCAGTTGCATAAAACAAAACTAAACTTTTCGGACATCATATTTTTATCTTGGCGTCGATTCGATGTGCAACCATACGCTGATCGCCCATATTCTCCATAAACAGATAAAGCTAGTCATAACACTTCTGCGACAAATCCGTGGTGTTTCTCCCCGTGAACGTCCTTGTACCCGTAGCCGCGACCATTGTTTTTTGATGTGTTCCGTGCTTGATGATCGGTAGAATTAATGTATCAAAATTTGAAGACACATGTGACTAAATCCTGTGATTGTTAGACAATTGATGGTGTGTAGGGGCGAGACGGAAAGCAACAATCCAAGGACCAAGCTAGGAGCATCATGCATTGCATGCTTTCTAACAAAGAGCTGCGTGTTTCCATATCTATATACCATACAAAATCCGGCTTTGACCAATATTCCTGTCCTGTTTCGGAGGATAACTTTCGAGCTGCGTAACCGATGTTGAGGTTCAGATATCCGAATATCTTTCGTGTTCGAAAGGCTTATTGATTTACAGTGAATACAACTTTTGTATAATTAGTTTACTTGTACATAACCCGCACACGGGGAAAAGCCAAATACTTACCAATACCAGGTTGGAAAATTTCAGCGAGTCGCTCTCATCAGAGGTCGAGGAAAATAAATATGTCGGTATCGTTGCTCCGCCATGTTTATTGTTGTTTGTGCGACTAGTTTGAAAGTCATAGACTTTCTATAGGTGAAATTCATATTGCCATTCAATATTTTACACACGAAGTCACCTGTCACCTCCATTCGGAAGCAAAACGTTTACACAGAATGTTTTTATAGTGAAAACTAGCTCCAGGCCGTGACATGTCTCTAGTCACGAAGAAACTTCGTAAATCAAAATCGACATCAACATTGAGCGGTGATCGTGAACCGTTAAATAAATGTCGGCAAAATAAAACATCAAATGGCTAAACTTTTGGGGGAGAGAGAGAGAGAGAGAGAGAGAGAGAGAGGGAGGGGGGTTTCTGCAGTCGCGAACTGATCATGGTCTTTAGGATGGATAAATGCAGGGTCGGTTTACACATTTGCGCTGCACAGATATCGAAAATGTACAGATACTTTCCCGAAATTTGACTTATTTTATAACATGAGTAGAACAAAACCAAAATTATTGACGTTACTCTTCGGATGTTTGACTTGCAAGTTTGCTACAGTTAGATTACATGTATACTTACAGAAAATGGACGCCGTAGTCTTCTGTTCAAAAAATATATGTTCTTCAACACCACGTTTCTTATGATCGGTGATGTCACATTTTATTATTTTTATAAATATAAATTAATGCACCAATTTCAAACCGTAATTATTTTTTCTGGTCGAATTGAGAGAGTTTTTAGTAGTTCTGTAGACAAAACGATCGGAAACAGCAGAGTATCTTGGCAATGGCACGACATCTACGCTATCGTTTAGCTGCAATAATTGTACAGTTGCAGCCAGAGCCCCGGGTAAGCCGAATTCGGAACGTAATAACGCCAGTTGCAGCGGCGTCGTGGATTGACTGTACCTTTGTCATTTCTGTTGAAGTACACCTATTATTGCTACAAGAATTGTGGGCTTCATGAAACGTTGTTTCTCTGTACATGTATAGGCCTACTGGTCTTGCCGTTATATTCAGTGTCGTATAATCTGTTGTTTGCATGTCAACACATTGGCCTGTGTACAACCTCCTGTGCACACTAATCGTGACCGTAATTTACACAGACATAAACATTCGATCCCGTCCGTGGATGTCAAAGGTGAACGGGATTAACTTGATCCCGGGTATCAAGTCCCTGGCCTTTATGGAGATGCAAAATTCACAAATTTTGACTGCTGCTGAGGCCAAGCCACGATACCGCCAAGTGAGTGTAATCTGTCCCATACAAACATAACATGGTCTCGTACCTCCGAGACTCCGTGAAAACATGTCATATCATTTTTCGAGCTGCATTTTTTAGGGCACGGATATTAATATCTACAGTCTGCACTGCCAAAGCGTCCTGCTACGCAAGTGCGACTACTCGATGTTGTGACACTCTGAAGTTTTTTGGCGCAGAGTAGGCCTAAGGGCGCAGTTTGGGCGGCGCAATATACCGGCGCAAAATGGGGGCGCAGTTTGAAATGCGCCGGCGCAGATTGCCGGCGCACTTTGGTGATTTCAGACCGCTTACATACCTGCATGTTATGTTAATTAGGTAAGTCATGGGGTAGTTTCAGTGACGTCAAGTTCCAGGATTTCTGTTCCTTCAAACTACTTGTAAATTTATCTTTATCTTCGCGTTTCATATGCGTGACATTCAGTCTCCAGAGACTAAGGGATCTGAAATTGATAGGAGAGATCCTTCACGTGGGCTATTATATATAAAAAATGAAACACTGAATCGGGTGTCTTTTGAAACAGGTTTGTGCATACCCATTTTGCAACAGGTTGTATTGAATATATTGAATGGTTTAACTGTCTGTTCATTTAGGGTATTCAGTTTGCCATTATAGGTTGCAATTACAGAGATATTGCTTGAATCTTAAGAAGGGTACGTAGGACTGTACAATCAATGCTAAATGTATACCGTTTATTAACCCGTTGAGCGCCAGAGTCAATTTTTGTCACCTTTATAGCTCAGTCAATTTTTGTCAGATTTTTGCCAAAATTTTGATAAAAAACTGTAGCCAATGACATGTGATGTCCATTACGTCCAAAATTATCAAAACAATTTTGGAAAATTTGCAAAAATTTGTAAAATGTTGCACTAAAGTTTTGGTGGGAAAAATTACAGCACTCAAAGGATTAACTGCTTGATGAGGTACATCGCGTAAATTTTCTTGAAGCTACCGTACACAATAGCATAGCTATTGCCATCTTGCAGACAGAATTTGGTTTTAGCTCTGTTTGATAATGAAGAGATGATTGAAGATCACTGTTGACATGTGTATCATCACTTGAGCTATGAGTAATTCATTCTGCTAATTACTATTTAGAAATACAAAGAAATTTATTCATCAAGAATAACATGAAGTAATGTACACAATTGTAATGTAATACTACATGTAGGTACTTTGTGTCTCAACATACTTTCGGCAGTAGAATGAGACAGTGTACTTGTTTAACAGAACAAAAAATAATGAATGAAATTTTCAAAGTTACAACTATTGACCCCTTAATGAGAATCGCCATTTTCTTACTTCTTGCAGCCCATCGGGTTGTACCTTCTGGGGCAAGAAACCATGGAGCCGGAAAAAGAAGATCCTTTGGCAACTGGGGACATTAGTAGGCGCTCCAGTGGGGATAGCGTTAGTAGCTGGAATAGCTATCCCTGCCATGATTATTGGCATACCAGTTTATGTGGGCAAAAAGGTAAGGATGGACATATTTGAGATAAACAGTGATCTCTAAAGGTTTCTGACTTTGTTGTTCTCCAGTGGGGATAGCGTTAGTAGCTGGAATAGCTACATGTATCCCTGCCATGCATACCAGTTTATGTGGGCAAAAAGGTAATGATGGACATACATGTATTTGAGATATAAACTGTGATCTCTAAAGGTTTCAACATTGTTGTCCTGTGCAGATTTAGCACTTGTAAATTTTTAGATTCCTGTGAATGGCACATGTAAATTTTTAGATTCCTTTGAACTCATGAATACATCAGCAAAAGATAGTTCTGGTGTTAAAAAATTAGAAATACGATGCTAACATCTTTCCAAATCCTTGGCTTAGAAATTTTCCAAATTAGAGTATTTGAAGGAGTCCCTTTGCAAAATATTGATCAGTACAGATTTAATGAACGGGTCTGGGCTGCCAAGTTTTTTTGCTTTGCTTTCGCATGGCCCAACTATAGAAATCACTTAACTTGTATTATTGTCACATCCAGGGGTCATAGGGTTATAAGCGTAAGAGTGTGTAACTCCCTTAAGAAAACACTCGCCAGCTGAACATACTTGCATTTTGTTTGCATAAAGAGTAGTCCAGGATGTTTTTTTACACCGGTGCCTGTAGTTACAAAAGAACTAACGAAGAATGCAGCAGATGGCTCAACCTCAATGGTAATGTTTTGGAGCAAAAGTTTGCTTTATATTCAACCAGTGACTCTCCGTAAAGCACACATTCTAACTTAAAGCAAGCACAATGGTGAAACTTACAAGCACAAGAAACTTATAGGCTTAAACCTTTTTTGAAAACTAATAAGAAATCATGGGACATGTTTTTGTTTTTTCTTCTCGGTTTCAGATTCATGGAAAATATGAAGGAAAAAATATTTCGAAGCACAAGCGTAATTTAGCAATCACAGGTGGTGTTACGCTGTCAATAATTGTATCACCAGTGCTGGCTGCACTAACTGTTGGTACGTAATGAAATATTTACCTTTCTTTTCCAATGTCAAAACACATAGCCCGTGTACGTGTTTTACATACATTTGTCTGGCAGTGTTTCCACCATGGTTTGGAAATGCGGTAAATAATTTAGACACAAGCGGTGACACACTTTCCATGTCTTCTGTTACAACTGCGTAATAAACTAACAAAAACCTCAGTAGCAGGATTTTAACCCTTCACCACCATGGTTTGGTCCAAACCCATTGTTATCAATGGTAAGTGTGGACCTCTACACAGGGAATTGGGGGTGAAAAGGTTAAAATCGGTAACATTTACGTGCTTACCACCTTTTAACAAGAACACCGTTCTTACACACAGTACTGTATTGTTTACAGTGTTTCAGCACATTGGTAAATAGCTTGCAAATTATAGTAATATTTCTACAATTCTAATATCAATAAAAACTTTGATAAAATGACTAGACAACCATGGTAATAACTTTTATAGATTCACTGCCCTCAATCGAGAAAACTTGTTCTGAAGGGAAGAATATCGACCTATTTCTCTGTAACTATTTTATCATCTGTGAGATGAGGGACACACACACCCTCTTTGAATTCGTACCCTTTTCTGGCTCCCTAGCAATCACAACTGATCACCTTATGTAAATGTAGTAGAACCCCTTAGGTTAGTTTTCAAAAACAAGAGCTGTGCTCCACATTAAGGTAGTCTTGCTGCACATAGTATATGCTCCAGACTTTTCCATCGAGGAAAAGTCAGCACACAGCGTCTGTTTCTATATCATAAAAAGTCCATGGCATTTAAGACAAGATAAAAAACATGACTTATTCATGTTATAGGATTAAATCATTAAAAATTCAATAGAAAGTGATTTGCTGTAGGAAGAGACAGATAAGCCAGCCGTTCTTTTGAAGTCTACGGTAATTTCATTGATTTCGGCAGTGGATTTTGTGTTTTCTATTATTTCAGTATTCACAATCCATGTTTTATATTTCACAATTTGAAAGGGATACAGTGTATTTTCAGTGATTTGTACATCCTGAAAGTCCATGATGATATAACATTACCTGTAAATTTAGGGTGGCATTTTTTTTTTAAACATCTTTTTCATATTTCATTTTAGCACCAATTGTCTACATTTGGCTCTGAAATTATACACAGATCTCTCGGACTAGATCCGTAGAATTGTATGAATCACTACAACAACACGTCTTTAGAGCATGTCTGTTCAAAATTCTGAAACGATAGTTGGTAAAATCATTAGACTTTCTCAATTTTGAATTTAAGGCTTTTCGAGTACCTTCATCAGTCAGTAGTCTCTAGGGGTCCAGCTTTGCCATGGAAAAGAACAGGCTTATGCTAAACAGTCGCAATAGAGAGACTAAATTTTAGCTACAGTTACATTTATACTGATGAAAAGATTAAATCACACAAAATCCGAGACTCACGGCCTAGTAATTATGACTCATAATAATCATTTGAAAAGCCCTGAAAATTCTAAAACTACTAATTATTGTCCCAGTTGTCATCACATGGTCATGAATTGATAATCACTTACGTTAGATCTCATTGATAATTTAAAATAGATTTTATAGTTGACCTGGCAGATTAAGAAATTTACATTTTAACAAAGGTCATCTGAATATGAAAATGATGAAATGGAGGCTGGAATGATACTGAAGTTTTTACAGTTGCTGAAGTTCACATTTCTGTTATTATAAAAGTGCAGAGGTTATGTAATATCGTTATAAAGTCCATCCAATAGAAGAGTAAAGTATGCATGGTTAAGTTATTCTGAAGTTAAATATGTTCATATATTCCTGCACCCCTCTGTACCAAACGTTCTCTTGATCAGAAGGGCATAGTTGATTTGCATAACTGTACTTGAGTTACAGCTTGCCCGCAAATGTGTAAGCATTCTTGAAAACATTCTTTTAAACATTCTTGAAATGTTCTTGTACAGTAGTGCAAGTGAATGCAAATCTTTCCAAGATGATGATTATCTACACCCTATAAAGGAAAAATGATTGGTGCAAATCAAATTGGTGTTGTACCTATCATGCTAGCAGAAGTCTCGAAGTAAACTGTTTGGATACTAAAGGTTAATACAATGTACTTGATCTGACTGAACAATTCATAAAAATAACGTAGAATGACAGTTTGTTCAAGGTATCCACCAATATCGATGCAACTGTATACAGGCAACCAGGCTGAATTTCAACACAATTTGGTTTACCATGGAATGTATCCTTTTGGTGTTAACCCAACTCAAAATGGATAATACTTACCTATAGAGAGACTAATGTCACACACCTACACATGTATCAATATACAAGTGATACATCCCATAACCATCAGACACACAGTAGTACTGGATCAAACTACTTGTACAGGGGTTGACCTGTGGTCAATATTGTCTTGCAGGTATTGGCGTACCTATCATGCTGGCATATGTCTATGGTGTTGTGCCAATCTCACTGTGCAGAAGTGGCGGCTGTGGCGTCACAACCAGCGATGGCGGCGGTGTCAGAATTGAATTTGATGATGAAAATGATGTCACAGTCGGAGTAACTGGAACTTTTTCAGGTGAGACACAGATTTACAATTTCTGTATTTTTTAAACTCTGTTGCAAAAAATATACTGACATGTCAGTACCTACTTGTTCAGAGACCCAAGATTACTGTTATGTTGTGTCTATATGATATTTTTTATATTATAGTTTTGTCAATACCAGTCAATTTTGTGATGTCATACCCTAAGATTATTACTGATAATGAATCTGATCACCTAGCATTATAGCCAAAGATATTTTCCATGTCTACAAATTCACTGGCATTGCCAAAACTATAAAATAATACCCCTTCCATAGTGTCCATAATGGACCCTGGTAAACTTTGCATGCCACTGTACTTGGCTTTGCCTGGTATATTAGGTTGTGCAAAATTTGCTTTTTGCCCATTATGGGCAGAGAGGGGGTATGATTTTACTTAACCACTATAGCAAGAGAAAGTCATAAACAAGCATAAAGCACAAACAAGATAAAGATGGCTTACTTGCCAGCAATTACAAACTTTATATAAACCAGTACTTTCAATAAATTGGAACTTTTGAATTTTTCAATGTGAGTGTATCCTGCTAATAGAATACTTTTTGTGTCATCCAACAGGTGACCAAAGTGCTGCCGAGGTCAACTCTGCAGTCGTCAACCCAAGCATTGGCGAAGCCAGTGTAGGTGGTTTGACTGGCAGCCTCAGCGCTAGCGGTAGCCATATGGATCGCGTGGGTATCATCCGTGACAGCGATACGGTCAGCGACAGTGCCAGCACAAGGGCCATTGCAGGTGCTAGTATTACAGGCAGCTTGTCTGGTAGTGTTGTGGCAGGACCCTCTGGTATTGGTCAAAACAGGTAAGACCCAGTGCTTTCTTAGTACGTAAATACATGTAAGTTGCCTTGCAGTCAAGCTCCTTCTGTGGTAAATTTTGATTTATTTTTTCAGTATTTCATTGCATCAGTGCAGTAAGGTCTTCCCTGTAAATTTCTGTATTTTACATGTGTGCCAGAAAAAATTGATTTCGTTATAATAGCAGTCTTGATATGTGTATGTGAAAGCTGAACACATAAATACTTTATGATGGACCCTAAAGGCGGCCTAAGAATTTTTGCTATGCTTGAATTTCACACAATGTAACAAGTTATTCTAAGTGACAGTCACTTTCAGAAGAAGAGTGATTCCGATAACAATGTCAGTTAAGACTTTCTTGCAACTATTTTTGTTCTCTTTATAGAAAAGAGTCTTGATCTATTCCAAAAATCTTGTCTAAATGCCTAGCCTTACACGTGTAAAAAATGACCTCTATTTATGTGTAGTCAAATGGTACACTTGACAAATGGATTTTACTCTTGAATAGAATTCATCCGTCAACAATATATAATACAGTGTCTTATCAAGGCTAATACTTAATGCTTCAACATGTTTAGGGGAGTAGAATACGAAAATTTGTCTTTTCTGTATAACAAAAATACATGTAATGAAAACTTTAAAACTTTAAGTATCAGAGCCATTGGTCGTGCTTGTAAAACGTTTATTTCTCAGAAATGGCTCAGATATCTGGGTCTCACCTTTGGTTGTTCAGCCTAGATATTGCTGAACCCTGTGTTTATCGTAAAGAAAGACAAGTAAAGTCTGACACTTTAGCAGTCAAGGAGGACCCCAAGGAGACAATGCTGTTCATCAGGAGTAGTGATTATCACACAGATAAAGCAAAGCTAAGACATCTCAGACTTGGTTTCATCGATGATAAGCAATTTAATCCCCACCAAACGCATTTCATTTTCTATTCTTAGTGATGGCTAATACGCCATTGCCCTTGCAGAGCAATCTAGATCACGAGGGTTGTATAAAGCTGTTGCCCAGGTCTGGCAGTGCCCAAACTTCGTCATATTTTTCTCATTTGGTGATGGTATCCTGTGCGTACTTCTAGAGGGACTATGTTTTATGTTGAATCAGATTAAGTGATGTGGTGATGTGTCTGTCTAATGGATATTACTTGTATATTAACTGTAATCTGTCATGATTTGTTGAAGTGTTTTTACATGGATAAACTGTACAGTTACCGTCTACTCGAAAAAAACATTGAAATACTCATTATTCAGCATGCCAAAACACAGCCAGGATTTTTTAACAATTAAATAGGGCTTGTCCAATTATGTCAGAGTTCCATTATTGACATGCGAAAACAAATATTACATCTGAAAAATTTTGGCGATACTTGTGGAAATTGCTCCCAGAGGAATGGTGAAATCGATCATTTCTTCCCACTGATGTCATGTTTCAAACAATGAAAAGCACATGCACAAGAACCGACAACAAGCCACATGTATGGTAATAAAGATTTACCCAAAGACAAACTCCATTCCTATTTTGTCACAGCAGCAAATGTTGCATACATGTTACCGTATTATGTTTTCAGACCTACAATAGCAATCAGCCCTACTTTGTGTCCAGTGTACAGAAAGTGTGACAGCAAATGAAAACACAGATTTGAATTTGTTGTTTGAAGAATATTTGAGCAGCCCGTATTGCTTTTAACAATATTGTTTTTTAACGACAGTTGTGTAATCCTGTTTCTTTTTGTATTGTCCAGGATGGAAACTAACGTTGATGTGGCTAACAACCGGAACAGCATCAGCAGTGAGTCCACTTCCATGGGGATGGCTGACAATTCCAGTACAAACACTGGTAGGTTTAAAATACGAAAAAGAAGAAAGAACAAGCATAGGATGAACGCAGAACAAACCCAGATAAATATCATATGAAACAGGCATCATAAAGATTGCTGCTTTAGTACGCAAAACATGACATTTCTGACTATTTTGACAGTGTTGTGGAATTTTTGCTAAGAAATAAAAAGATACAGTGTGAAGTTCATGTTATCCGTGATGGTGTGTATATGTAATTTGTCAGGATCTGAAATGGAATGAGTACTTCCTCCTGTTTAGAAAATGCATTCTCTCTATTTGCGAAA
This sequence comes from Ptychodera flava, assembly GCF_041260155.1. NCBI lineage: Eukaryota > Metazoa > Hemichordata > Enteropneusta > Ptychoderidae > Ptychodera > Ptychodera flava. The sequence goes on along the minus strand of NC_091944.1, from coordinate 15,603,036 downwards.
TTGAAATTTGTTTGATGACTGGGTCTTGAATACCCTGAAAGTATTGCGACCCTTTCAATATGATTGAATTATTTGTAATTTTAAACAGACGTATATAACAAAATGCATTGGGCTTCTGAATATATACATGTTCATCAATCATAATTGCATAAATAATTGCATGCTCCATTCAGGCTAATTCATTGTACTCTTCAACATATCAATAAGACACACCCAGCGATGGTATACCACGAGATTTTGACCACTTCACGACATATATGCATGAGCGATAGTGAGTGCATGTATGAAGTGAGCAGGTCAAAATCAAGTGGTGTACCGTCTCTGGGTGTGATTTATTGCTATTGTATCATAACAGTATACATGTATTGAAATTCTTGCATGGAACGTCAAAAAAGGATTTTTGCTCTTGCCAAAATCTCGCGCGTGTACCAGCCGTGGTATATCACAAATATACCACGGTTCCCTTCACGTCATAACCAATCCGATCGCTTTATTTGCACCATCAATATACTGGTATGATATAATAATTAGTATTGCTCAAGAATGCAGGTCTTATGATTATGACTCATTATCAATGGGTGAATATTCCAGTTCCTTTGACAGTGTACTGCATGAAATTCTAACCAACTGCAACCCCCCCCCCCCCCCCCAATTTAATACCTACAACAAAATCAGAAGGTAGCCATACCACCAAACGTCACTCAGTATTTTCTTTGCAAGTCACATGTTTAGATACACCTCATTGTATTTGTCCAACTCTTCACCATACTGCAGTTGAAAATTGGCCGAAGGCCTAACCATGTCTGCTATAATTAACCACCAGGGATGCCCACCAGTGCAATAGACAGCAATGGTGTGAAAGGAAAGTTAGGTTATGAAAGGAATAATTGTAGGGCAAACATCAATGCATAATGAGAAACACATAAATTGACCTCATAAATTGACAGTTACATATAGCTGTAAGCATGGCAAAAGGGATTCGTTTGAAAAAAAACAAAAACATGAATTGCTGCTGGAAAATAGGATAGGGGAGAAATTGTTATGTTGTATGGGTAAAGACGATAGCTCCAAGTATCTTTGAGTGTAAGATTTGTCTGAGCCTGCCAGTCATCAAAGCTTTTCAATATTTATAGGGTGATGCTATCATGTAGGCAATGTCTATATTGTTAGAATTACCGCTATTGTTGAGTATGGTAACCTAGATCTGAGTGAACTCTGTGTTTTGACATTTTACCGCGCAAAAGTGAAAGTGAAAATAGTGTCCTTGACAGGAAACATATAAAATGAAAGGTGTTTGCGTATGAAGTGGAATTTATCTGGAATGAAATATTGATGTCTTTTGAGATGAAACGTGCTGAAATTTTACATGCACACAAAATGTCAAAAGAGTGACTCAGCTAATTTAACTCTCTTCACTAAATTTCCCTCGTAAGATCAAATCACTCTGTAACAAATTATGACATCAATCTGTCAAGGTGCCTTAGGTTATTCTTTCTTGTATAAAATAAATCATTGCCCATCATCAGATTTCATTGACTTGCTACCAAGATCACATTAGCCACATATTGCTCCTACATCTCAATATGTAATGAGGTTATCTGCAAAGGAAAGCAGGTTGATATTTTGGTTGTGGATAACTTGACATAGATCATGACAGCTTACAATGTGATGTCAAGTTTTAATCTGACATGCGTCAGCACAGTGTTTGCTTGCAGTCACATGTAGGATTTTTTGTGTCAAAATTGTATGCTTATCATAGGCAGGTGTCACCCGTAGATGAGCTACTGTTTTAGACTACAGTTAGAGGAAATTTGGTGAGTACACAGAAAAATAGGAGGGTCAAGGTAAACTATGGCAGAAACTGTGGCAGGGATCTGGAAAAATGAAAGTAAGATTAGAATGCATGGGGTGGTTTATTTGCTGGCAGTTCGTGAGTCACTGTTTCCTACTTACATAAACATAAACGCTGGAAGCTCATGTACAGCAATAAGATGAATTCTGTCTGTGAGATGTGGAGCTGTAGACATTAGTCACACAGGCAATCGATTATAGTGAGTGATACTAATTAGGATGAGTTGAAATCAGCAAGGAGGGAGTGTGGCAACGTCTCAGAGTCTTCACCGCTGATAAATTTGCATACAGAAACTGACAGACAAAATGGACTTGCAGATTAACTGAATAGTGCTTCAGTGTGTAACTTGCAGGATTCACACAACTGTTTTCATTGTAGTACGCAATGTTTATTGGGCACCAGAAAGTATTTAGCTTTATTTCTGTAGATTCACATGGTTGAAACTGCTCTATGCAAACAGGTGTGCCCCAGTGCATAAACCTGTGTTGAAACATACATACATACATAAATACGCACAAACAGACACATACATACATGCATACATACTGTAAATAAATTAATGTACATACATACACACATATATATGTTACAGATAAATGTACCTACATGCAGTACATCATCCACACACATACTGTATGTACATACATGCATTTATACGTACAGACAATCAGTACAGACTCGTGGACATCAATTGATTCATACATATGGTACAGGTATACAAGTACCTACTGAAGTCTTTACAACTCATTGATGCAGTATTGTCCACCTTTTTTTTATTTCAGGTGCTAGCTGTCAAGGCAGCTCTGCCCCAGCTCCTGTTGAAGTTCATGTTGATGTGCTGGAGAGGAAGACCAAGTCTCGGCACAGCAGCGGCAACAGCAGTCTCGCAGAAACGACCTCTCACCCCTACACCGGGGAGGACAGCACTGATGATAACATCTCACGTGCCTCGACGAAGAGCCAAGCCGGTAAATCGTCATTCGCGAAAGGCTCCATGCGACACAGCTCTATGAAAAAAAGCAGTGTTAAAATCAGCGAGCCAGTTCGCGAGGAGATGAGACCAAGACGTGGCAGTTTTGATAGCACTTCCATCCATAGTTACAGCAGCAGTAGCACTGGTAGTGGAGCTGTTCAGTCTCTGACTGAGGTAGAAAGTGATCACCCACAAAGTGCCAGGCAACAAAACAACAATGCCTCACCAAAAACTGTTCGACACGCACCGGAAAGCAAGTGAACATCTCCCCCGCTCCACCCCTTTCTGCGATAATCCTCAAGTTGCATAACTGTGCCCCTCCAGCTGCATTGCTGTGGCCCCTGTGATCAAAATGCTATGAGCTGCAAAGCTATGCTGTATGGTTTCTCCCTTTCATGCTTAAAGGTATACTGTCACCTGTTCCAATTTTGCCACAGTTACCATGGAAAGAGAAAATCTAACCAATCACAGATTTTAAGCGGGTGGCCGCTTTTTAAGAACAGAGCCCTCACAGGGGCATTTTGAATACCAAGGAACGCCCTTTTGACCATATATGGGCATAGTTAGATTACAGGTAACTGTATACCTTTAAAGGGGCAGGTTTTTTTATCAGCTCTATCTCCAGACAAATTGAGCAACTGTGCACAACTTTCAAAGGAGAACAAAGGACTGAAATCTCATAAACAGTCAGTGTCAACGACCACTGATCTGAGAACCAGGAATTGAGGACTGCCCCTTTAAGCTTTTCCAACAACAATTATGAAGTCCCCCAAGCAACATGTACGATCCCTTACCCTGCACCCACCTAACCCCCTCGCTGTACTGCAATGCAAAAGTCCTCTAGGCAGCAATCCCCTGCCTGTTGACTTCTCACCAAATAATGCTAAACAAACATTCCTGACTGGCAATGTTTCACCCCATTACTTTTTTTATATTGTTAAACTAAACAATCGTCTATCCATATTTATCAAAACTTTTACTTCCCTTAAACCCAGGGCTCATTGACTAATCTGCATAGAATGTAGCAAAAGCGTGAACACCTTGCTTTTGAGAAAATGTTCTCTTGCGAAAAAGCTGTGACTGCCTTTTTTCTTCACATTTGAAAAGAAGTGTGCTGTTTGATGCATGCGCCAGGACTGCCCTTCATGATGCCAGTGAAGCTTGCAAGATATTCTCTTTGTCTATGGCTTGGCTGAACTTGGCCTAGGTCTGGCTGAATGGGGCAGAGGTTACACTGGTTGCCATGGTTATAATGGTTGCCATGGCTACATGAAAACAAAGCTCAACTTCCAAATGTCACGCAGTGTAACAATTTGACTTATATACTATATATACCAAGGTTTTAGAGCTTGCAAACTTTCTGAACACTTCCATGCATGTGCTTTTATGCATTCCGATTCTTGTTTTGTGGCAAGATTTTTGACTTTAAAAACTCCCCTTTCTCTTCTAGTCCACTGACCCAAGTGCTACAACTAATAGTCTCCAAGCTGCAACAAAAAGATGCTTACATACTTCCATACTTGATTTATAGGGGGAAAAAATTATCAGCTCTTCACAGGTTTTATCAACATTTATGGGGGAAAAAATTTGTCAAATTATAATTCATAAGTTGCATAATTATAAAATTCCCATATACACCTTACAATGTAGGCGTTATAAAATTCGCATATATGTTACATGTATGTGTTTTGAAAATCACATGTACTCTGAATCAATGACCAGTTTGGTTTTCTGTTTGATAAAACTTCAGATCTAGTTGCACATTTCTCTAACCTTTGAATTCACCTGTCACTGATTAACCAACAATTACCGCTCTTATGTTTGAAAATTTTATTTTTCACTTATGTGTAATAGGAAAACACATTGCTTTGTAAATGGACATGTCATTTCTTGTATTTGGCATTAATTCCATGTTCTGCCAGCACTGGCTTCACTTCTAGTGCCATGCCCGAGAACTCCAAACTTGCAGTTTTTTTTACAGTAAACAGATTTGATCTATCATATCAACTGTATGCAAACGATAAAAGTTATTTTTCAGATCACCAAGATTAATACCAGGTAGTTATAATATTGAACTTTTAAAATCACTGAAAGACTTATTTAATATTCAGCTTTTAGAGTTACAGATATTGTTTTCAATTTGTCAACCTTGAATACAGACGCTCAGTTTATGGAATCATTGCATATCAGATTCAGCTCTGCAGTCTGGACTTGTTTGTCAGTTCTCCCTACATGAAGCGTTGCTATATTGGTAAAATGCAAGTATGTCTCTTGGGGACAGATTATGAAACCTAACAAATTCCTTGCCTGTTTACACTGTTTGGACACCTTTGGGAACCTGTACAGAGAACTATATACTTGCAGTCATGTTTTTGTGAAAGTCAAATTATTTTGATATTTTCCCATTGACTCAACATGGAGAATGTCGGCCATTTTGATTTTCAAGTATTGAATACACGAGGTCAGAGTAAGTCAATCCTTGTTTGGTGTCTACACACATAGGTTTTCAGTTTTTCAGGGAAAAACCTACTTTTCTCGCAGAATGTTCCAGTGTTGACAAAATTCTGTTGCAAAGCCATGACTGAAACATCACAGCAAAATCCTTCCACACAGCAGTCATTTTGAACCATGCGGTAAAGAAAATTGTGTCCTTTAGAAGCATAATAGTTGCGGGAATGAACAGGCTGTATGTGAAAGCTGTCAAATAATGGCACTTCAATTCTGTGTCAAACACTTTGTGTGTGGTTTTTAACCACTTATCCACCTACCTGTCAGAACTGTGAGTGGACACAAAACCAAACTTAATACCTCTGGCCTCATTTTTTTTTCTGATCCATACTTTGCACTGCTATGCCAGCCCTCCAGTTATGTACTTGCTTTTACTCAGATGTACGGTATGTGGTAGTCACCAGCTGACCAAGCATGTGGGTTTCGCATTTACCCATCATCTACGCAACAGTCTGCCAAAGTATAGTGCGTCAATTTTCACAATCATGTTATCAACGTGACAGTCTGCTGAAGTCCATTCATTTGATCTATTTTATTTGATATTAATACGCCCACAGACTTGGGCCAAAGTCTACAGCTTCCCCAAATTTTTATTCGCAATTATGAAAGAGAAGGACTGATCAGTGTTTCCTCAAGAGAGATATTAGCTGCAAATTTTGATATTTTATCACCATTATTGTTCCTGCAGACAAATACACTTTGTTATTCCGACCGGTGAAATACAAAGCATTAGCGTTGCCAAGACAATGCACTGTCTACAGTGTGCAGTGTTTTTGTCTACAAATCAACTCTTGTCCATCCAGAAATTCAGTTATCAAGAACAGCATTGGACAGTACAAGCATACAAATACCGTAGTCCTGACAGGCTGCTAAACATTTTGGCAAAATTTCGGATAAAGAACAAGAAATTGTATTTCACGGATCGAACAAAAGTACTGGAAAATATAGTGAGAGCCAATGAAGCTTTAACAAAGACTGAGCATATACGTTAAAAAAATCATTTCTTACTGCACATTATTATGTTAAGGTAGTATGTGCCTCGAAAGTGAAAGACTTAACCTTTTCACCCCCAATTCCCTGTATACAGGTCCACACTTACCATTGATAACGATGGGTTTGGACCAAACCATGGTGGTGAAAGGGTTAAACTTTTGCTCAATCTTTCCTGAGTGAAACTTTCAACCATTCTCTTTCAAAATAAAGAATTAAAATCGAGAGTGACCGTGCAAGTTTTGGTACTAGAGAAACAAGATTAACGGATATTTGAAATTCAAAATGGCCGCCATCACTGTGCTAACTCTATGGAGAAAAAATAAAATTTTCGATTTCAAAATAAGACTAGAAATTTTTCTCACACCAAGAGCTTTTGAAATGAGCCCTAACAAGTAGTTGATCAGAAAATAATTGGAAAAGTTTGAGAGTGGCAATATCGCCAAGGCACATTCTACCTTAAGGTAGTACGCGTCTCAAAAGTGAAAGATTTAAAACTTTTGATCAAAATTCAAAAATGAAATTTTCAACCATTCTCTTACCAAATCAACAATAAAAATCAAGGGGTCACCATGCGAAGTTTGGAACTGGCGAAACAAATTACCCAACATTTTGCAATATTTTAAATTCAAAGTGGCCGCTATTCCTGTGTTAACTCTATGAGGGAAAAATAAATTTTAGATTTTCGACAAACTAAGACTGTGAAAGTTTTTCTTTAAAGTGAGCCCCCACAAGTGGTAGATCAGAAAGATTGTAGAAAATTGAGAGTCCAAAGATCTGTCCCCAAGGCGCGTTCTACCTCAATCTTTGCCAACGAATATAAACCAGGAAACCGTAGAAGGCTAGTGCTTTATACCATGGTTGCCTATATTCTAAATCTTCAGAAATTCTCATAGTTAATTCATAAGCTTGCATAATTCTTCTCACAATGACATTTGACTGCAGTAGTCTTTGTATCTGCTGTCTCATACACCTTTAAGAAAAATAGAAGAATCCTATCAATGCAGAAGATATCACTCCCCATTTCCTCAGCTAATGTTTGAAATTATGATAATTATCAATTTGAAGTATTTTACGTGAACATGGAACACTACGAAACATTGAGCAACAGATTGTACATTTGCTATCTGCTGTGTATGATACTACCGTTAAATACATGTACATTGTATGAATTTATGTATGTATTCACTGACGATAATAGGTAACACATCACGTGAGGTATGTGTTTATTGTCACTTCAGTGTGACATAATCTTTGCACTTTTCCAATTTGTATTTTATAATTTGTAAGTTTTCCTCAATCAGTCCTGTAAATGTGTGATTCAGTGCGTGGTTGGTATCCCAGAGTTTGGCTTTTGAAACTGCATTCTGTGCAGCGTGGAATGTGAAGACTTGCTTCAGTGTGACCTTGACCTTGTAGGGGAGGAGTGAGTTATCTAACAATTGGCCAAAATATTGATTTTTTCGTTAGCTCCAACTCATCAATGCTTTTAGGTAGAACGGACTAGAATTTTGTGTGTGGAGACTGAGCCAAGCAGAGTGAGATTCATACAGTTACCATTTACATCAGTTGAGTATTATTTTCCTTCATGTAGAGTTTGTTTCCATATCTGGTTTTGACTAAGTTAATGTAGAAGAGAAGACTTGTCACAGTATGTGACTCTGTGTAGGATACGTCCTCTATTAGCTGTTCACAGAAGATTAATCTGTTTGCAGCTTTCCGTTTTTTATGAGCAATACATTACCATATATAGGGTGGTGAATATTTCTATCCCAGCCAATGAGTGTGTGGTTCCAAATCACATGACTTGTTGCCCAAGAACGATTGGTCAATATATTGAAAGAAATTTACATATCCAATGCACTGACAGTAATGACTTTATTTCTGGGAATGAATTAATTTAACTTGTGAAGTCTTGCAGGCATCCACTTCCTACCTTGTGACGAACCCTGCAAAGTTCCCTTTAATACCTTTTTTATCTAAAGGTATAACTCTCCTATGTAACAGCACTATCATATTCATTTTTTTTTTTGACACAAACATTGCTTTACAAAAAAATAGGCACAACTTTTTAAAGTTGTGTACAAATTGCTCTTAATGTATATTTCAAATGTTTACTTTTCAGTGTAAATGAATGCACAGTTTTTTGCTAGCATTGCAGAGACCATTACAAGATAGTAACTGTATCATCAGTTGTGGAGCTTGACGAGCCTTTGGTTTAGTTAGTATGGGTTAAAAAAATTTTAGAAGGATAAAAATTCCGGTATAAGTTGAATAGTTTGAAGCCCAGAGTAGCAGCAATGTCAATTTAAGAATTTTGAAAATTATATTGCCTAGCAAGTTGTATTTTTACAAAATGTCGAAAAAACAAATTTTGATATTACGTGGACACTGAAATTTCCCGGAGAGCTTTCAACTCACGCAGTGGGTATGTATTTTGTATATATAGCATATTAGTGTGGTTACTTTGGAGTATCAGAAAAGATCAGACTATGTCATTTTTATTTGCATATTCACGAGATTGGTGTATTACTACCAGATAAACCCAGAAAAATGGTTACGTTATTGTAAAAAAAGTGAACTGGAATAATTGGTTTTGATTGGTTGCTCACATGGTAAGATGTTTTGTGAGCATCGTAGTAGCCAATCAGAAGTCTACCCACTACCTGTTTATCATAATTTGATGGATTTCCTTCCATGGTGCTTACAGCTTCGAATCATTTTGATTTCAGTGAGTGCCACTTTTTGTTCAAGACATGTGGAACTGGCAATCACACTGGCTTCTACGTAAATTATCTTCAGAACTGCTTACTTACACGATTGTAAATTTGTGGTGTCAGTTTCGTACTTTGTAATTTTGGTCTGGCTATAACTACCAGCTCAGCGGTGTTTCCTGTCTTTGAACCGAGTTGGACAGCTATTTATATTAAATATTTTGGTCTCTGTTGCAATTATAGTAACCACATGTATGCTTCAGTTTGTTTGTTGTTCTTTTTTTTTCTTTTATTAAATGTAAAACAAGGATCTGTTGATTGTATTTTGTTGCAATAAATATTTGGTAAAAAATATTGCAGACACAGTCTTTCACAGTCTATGTCTTACTGAAAGGTAGCCCTCCCTCATCAGATTGCTTTTAAACTTGGTATGCATGGGTAAATTTAGTTAAGTATACTCACTCTGGCCTGCCACATCGAATCAAATGTTAGCCAAGTATCATTGACGCTACGTTTGATACATCTTACTTGATGCCAACAGTCGATATTTGGCCGTGAAATTGAAGACAGATTTTTCATGAGAATATGAATAGTAAATTCTTAGATGGACGCTCTGACACAACAATCAACCCGTTCACCCCCTGATGCCTGTAAACAGGTCCACACTCACCATCGATAACAATGGAATTGGGCCAAACACATTGTGGTGAAAGGGTTTTACATGTGAAATGTGAAAAACCATGTGAGATATAAAACCTGTGATGAATCGGCTCTCGAAAGTTTTATTGCAACAACTTGTACATTTCATTGGAAAATATGTGAAATTTTCATGTAAAATGTGAAAAACTATGTAAGATATAAAATCTGTGATGAATTAGTTGTCACAATTTTTATTGCAACTTGTACATTTCATTGGAAACTATGTGATTTGTTCATTAAAAATGTTCTTTGGAAAAAAATTTACTTTCAAAGCAAGGAAGGAAGACCGCGACAACTACACAGCAAAGGTACATGTATAGCGAAAGCCACATCACTTCAGTTACATGTACATGTAATACGTTGCTAAATTCCTGCAATAAATTTCTTGTTTTATCACCAGGATGACAATACCAAGCAACATTTCTCATCAGGATGGTCTTCACTGAAATATTGAGGTCTAAAATATCATGTTTCAGATATCATTTTTATAATACACCATTTTATACATTTTAATTATCATTTTTATGATATTACATCTTCTCATCATAGAAAATTGTGGGTGGATTATCAATTTTCCAGGATTTTCCACAACTCAATTTCATTTTCAAGGACTTTTTCCGGAGGCGCTAAAATTCAAGGACTTCCAAGTACTTTCCAGGAGGGTACAGACCCCAATAATAGTCAAAGTATGCTATATTCCAGTCACCAAAAATCCCCTCAAATTCTGATTATTGAAAATTCATTACCCTGCAAAAAATGATTTATTAAGATAAAACGATGAAACTGAAACAGAAAAACAGTGCATTGAACTGGCAAGACAGCAAAACATCTATTTATAATAAAAACTTTGATAAGAAATATCTCCTCTTTTATCAAACACTGACGATACAGATATTAAATTCATTAAAAAGATTATGGTACAATCAATATCCTAAATGTACTATTAAAAGCAGCAAAATGCATCAGAATATGATGATAAAATTAGGAACCCTGAACCATTGAAAAAGGACACCACTGATAAAAATTACATCCACTCATCAGTATCCTGTCAAGAATATTCATTCAAGAATTGTGAGTTAAACAGATAACATTTTAACCCTGTTTACAAGTTTTTTACATATTCCCTGCATTTGTTTATCAAAGATGGAAAATATACATATTGTGGTCAATCAGTCACAAAACTGTATATATATTTGAAAAGCATCCAGAAGCAGATATTTCTTGATGGAAATATTTTGTACAAGACTTGCATCACTAAATTATAAATGTTTCATTTTCAAATCGAATCTTATATACTTGTAAGGCCTTATACTCCGATTGAGAAATATCACTGACTTACATACAAATTTGCATAAGAATTTGAAGAAACCCTGATATCCTATCCTTAGATATACTGATCCTTGCCATGTTAACTGACAGCAATGAGCTTTCCACTGCCAAATTTTAGTTCAACTGTATCATTGCTGTACGGCAAAGTTTGATCTATGCCTGTGAGGAATATGGTAAAAGCATTCAGCCCCATTTCCTCAGTGCAACGGTCCAACTTCAACATTGAAAACAATGTGGCTGGGTCAAACCATTGAGGTGAAAGGGTTAAACCTTCACACTGCCATAATACATCTCATACAAACTAAGTCTATTACAACTACATATCAACAAACAAAAACATTTGGTACATTATGTAGCACCTCTTAAATCCATCCCTATTTTGCCAATACACCAGTTTGACTAATGCACATAGCCAGTAGATAAGCGGCAAATTGTTGGCTGAGTAAGGATTATTTGGGTATTAGTGAAGATTAGCAACATGTACTGATGGGTTTATGAACCCTGGTAACATTTCTGCTGTGCCCTGATATGACTGCATCAATATCACCAAGGGGAACATGCCGAAATGAATAAAATTCATTATCTAATATTGCCCTATTCACAAACACAAGTTGACAAAAATTTGGGCCAACAGAAATTAAAGATGAAAGAGCCCAGCTATTACACTTAATTACAATATTATTAAAATCAATAATTTTTCTCTAAGATTTAGTTCAAATAATGCCATTGATTAGTGAAGTTTTGTAGATTATTTCATGTCTGTGAAACTGAAATGAACTGCTGTAGCCTTCATTATGTTGCGTTCATCATTTAGAAATTTTACAACCAGCTGTTTGGCTACATGTAGCATACCTGTGAAATTAAGATTCGGGGACAATTAATGCTTTTACAGTAAAACTTAAAGTCTTGTACAGATTTGAATAAATTAAAAGTATAAATTTTTTGGGCTGACCTAACAAAGTTGCCTCTGATTGGTCAATTTGATAGGCTCAACCAATCAGAAAACATGTTCAACAGGTACACTGATGATATAGCCAATGACATAAGACCATTCAGAGCCCAGCACATTGGCCAGAAAATTTAAGATGACCAATTGAAAAGCAACTGCAGCATTTTGTTTTAATTTCTGTAGATTTCACTGAAAAACTCGACGATGACATCATTCACTAATGCCTTGTCCGGAATGTTGGCCAGCATACCGTACATCGCAGATGCACCTGGTTTACTCTTGACTTCACCACTCTGAAAGATAAACAGAAACACAAATACTCTTCCAATACCAAGCTATGGCAAAAGTTCAAAAGAAAAGTTACCTGGAGCTTATGAAAATGATCAAGTACAGAATTTCCCTCTTGTTTTGTGTAGATACCTCTATTTCTCTGTTATTTTGATTCGTTGCAATAAAACCATATATTTTTTATTGATATAATGGTCACGTGATAGACTGACCATTTGTTGACTGACAGACTAAACACGAAAATGCCAGAATGAAATAAAATTAAACAGATTCTTTAGAAAATAGAAGAAATCTGCATGGTAAATTGACAACATGGTGAATCAGATTTTTGTATATTTCCAAAGATTTTGACAAATCACATACATAAAGTCCTACACAATAACATCTTGATATTTTGACTTTTGATAGCACTGCATTTTTCAGCAGCATTATCCACACAAAGCTCTTCCTAAATCAGATGTAATCAAGACCGGATTGCTTCCCTGACCTTGACTTTTGCAGCAGCTTCCTTGAAATCAGATATAAGCTGATCTTCAACACCGACATGCTGAGGCAATATTGAACAGTGTATACTGGTTGGAAATTGCTGTCTTTCCATTTTCCAACCTGAAAAAAAATTCAACATTTAATATTAATTATGTTTAGAGCTGTGAAAATGTTATCTTTTTCCGCATCATTTCAATTCTTTTGGGTTCAGCAGAAAATGTATTTGTCATGTTTTCTACTGCATGGAACATACTAGTACTAGGTCATTGGCCACCCTTGCTATCTACAAACTATATTTTCAATGTTGCAGCAAAGTACTCGAATAAATATGGAATAAACATTTATGGAACAAGAAACTGATTTAGTCTCCTTGCAGAATTTGAGTAGACTGTTGAAAATCACCTATCCATACATAATTAAAGGTTTGAAAAAACAATGTAGGTTAGTGGCATGGCTTTCAAGTATTGCCATTGAGCAGGGTGTGAGCTACATATTGATGAGATGTAAATTTTATGCAAATGAGCATCTAACATGATTGATTGATCATCTGCCAGGATTACAAAAATATTGACTCTCGCATTACTCTTGCTGGAAGGGACAATGGCTGTTAACACACACACACTGTGGCAACCTTGCTGTTACATGCTTAAAGGTATATTGTAACACACCTCATCCGCAGTCTGTGTTCTAATTCGCCAATTGACAGTCACGTGGGATGCGTTCTTTTTGTGCTGATCCACGTAAACGACGTCATCAGGCATCATTTGTCGGAACTGTTGCCTGCCAGGCATCAGTTCCGAAAAATGATGCCCGCTGACGTCTAAAAAACATTGGCGCATGCCCGAACTGGAATGTAAACACAAGATGCCGTCTGCGGACAAGCGAAACGATAGTCGAGAATTTCTCGGTTTATCCTACTTTCTGAAGAAGAACTGAATGCTCTGGTTTCAAACAAGGACTCGAAACGAACGAAGACGATAATCAAAGGTGCATTGAACGTTTTGCAGAAGTATTGCGACCCTGTCGGCAAAAACTTTTTCTTGCTGAACCACTCCAACATGTTACATCATGCGACAACTTTTGTGTATGGTACGTGCTTATTTATGACTACGGATGAGGTGTGTTACAAAACACATATTGACTGGCCATTAGGGCAACAGCATACGTCTTTAACCCCTCGGGCCTGTGAGTCACCCCCAAAAACAGACTGTTTCCCTCGGCCTACGGCCTCGGGAAACAGTCTGTTTTTGGGGGTGACTCACAGTCCCTCGGGGTACAGACGTATGCTGTTGCCCTCATGGCCAGTCAATATGTGTATACTGTCACCTGTTCAAATTTTGCCACAGTTACCATGGAAAGAGAAAATCTAACCAATCACAGATTTTAAGCGGGTGGCCGCTTTTTAAAAATAGCGCCCTCACATGGGCATTTTGAATACCAAGGAACGCCCCTTTGACCATATATGGGCATATTTAGATTACAGGTGACTGTATACCTTTAAATCACTGTTAGATCTGTCATTGTTGACATTTGATTCATCAGATTGATGAATAAAATAGAGAATATGACATTGTAACAGCATCTGCTGTGATGAGCAAAGTCAAGCATCTGTGCAACAAAAACATAGGATTCAGAGATGAGCATTTCAGGATATGTGTAATCAACAGTAGCGGCATGTCCGTCTTTTCTCACACTCACAGGGTCTGAACTGCACATCATTAGTACCATCTGAATCTACCATTATCATTTTCATGGAACTTTGCACACAGTAGGGGTGAGATAAGGCAAGGTTTCATACCTTTGTCTTCCATAGCATCAGCTACAGCCAGCATGTCTACTGACGAATCGGAAGCACCGACAGCAAAACATGTCATGACCGGGTCACCTAGGATACACAAACCCTGCATGCGAAGAAATCAAAAATAATTTGTGAATTGAATCTTTCCTTTAAGGTTAAATCTTTCTTTCAAATAAATGCTCCTACTGGGCATTTGTTACTTTCAAAGGCATTAGAAAATCTACACAAAGCTAGAATGAAATGACAATTCCTAGGACCAGTATCAAGAATATTTTCAGTCGATCCTGCAACTTAAGGTACAATGCACCTCGAAATTGAAAGACTTAAATTTTTGCTTAAATTTTCTTGAAGAATACTTCTAACCATTCTCTTCCAAAATCATGAATATAATATAGGGGTTACCATGCAAATTTTAGTTCCAGCAAAACAAAAATTACCTAAAATTTACTGATATTTGAAATTCAAAATGGCCGCCATCCCTGTGTTGACACTATGGGATGAAATAAAATTTTTGATTTTCAAAAAACTAAGACAGTGAAACTTTTTCTCACTCCAAGAACTGTAAAATGAACCCCCACAAGTGGTAGATCAGAAAAGAATTGCAAAAAGTAGACAGTCAGAATGTCTGTCCCCGTGGCACATGCTACCTTAATCTAGCAGTCTTGCTTTAATTTTTAATCATTCAATGGAACAAGCCAGAATTCAAATTGAACACAATGCTGATGTAGATAGAATTCCATGTGTATTCTCATGCACCTATTTATCAACATGTATTTGTTTGTGCCACAATAGCATCTGCAGCGTCTGTTTCCCATAGAGACACTGTAGCAGTCATAGTGGGACATTTTAATCATTAGGGGAAGGCTGCATTAACTTGCTGGGTACCTGAAACCCGAGTCCTTGCCTGAGCAACTCGGGTGACAAACAGAAGACTTTTAATCCCCAAGGTGTGAATGTTCCATTGTTATGTTTATCTAATCCAGCTGGTGCCATTGTAGTGCCATTGTAGGAAAGGCAGGTCTGTGAAATTGATCCCCTAGGGAAGTCGGGTATTCCTAAGTATTCCTAAATTAATGGAGCTTTCCTGTAATGTCTGGATTGCACCCATTGAAACAACAGTGACAGGTCTGTACGGTGACAGACAGCTGGAATCCTAATGAAAAAGTCTGAACATTTCAAATCAACTAGTCTGGAAGTAATCATTTGGGGCATTAATGTCGCACCAACAGATTTCCTCAAATCTCACATAATAACTTCATTGTTACACAAAAGTACACTGCCGCGTACATAAAGTATTATTTCCCTGTGACTCTAATCCAGTCTGTTTCCATTATTTTCTTCCTTGAGTAAACATTTTTACCGGTATTTTCTTGATCCCATTTTTCAACTTCTCTGTTGTTGCCATCAGCATCTTGGCTTTCTCCATGTATCCATCTTCACCGAGATGTTTCAACGCAGCCCAGGATGCTGCAATATGGCCGCCTGGTACACAATAATCAAAATACACAGTAATGTGAATATTGTTAATTTAATGCAGTTTAAATTACTGGTACCAGTCAAGGGCAGATACAATTGTCAATGATTAGAGTTTTTGTGATACTGACAGATTCAAATGAGCTCAGGCAAAGATTACAAACAGCAAAGTAACAGTCAATCATTATTAAACACTTTATATGCTAACATATAGAGTGTAGGAGCAGGAATGAAACATTGTACCAGTATGAAATGTGATTTTAATTACATTGATCTGTGAAATACAATGGAATACTCCAGCAATAATATCTTATACATATTATATCATACCAGTATATTGATGGTGCAAATACAGCAATCTGATTGGTTGAGACATGAAAAAAAACCATGGTATATTCGTGATATACAAAGGCTGGCACACATGTAAGGTCTCGGCTTGAGCACAAATCCTTTTTCCACGTTCCGAGCCTGAATTTCAATACACTGTCATGAAATAATAGCAATAAATCACACCCAGCAACGGTATACCACTCGGTTTTGACCAGCTCACTTCATATATGCACTCGCTATCGCTCATGCATATATGTCGTGAACTGGTCAAAATCTCGTGGTATACCGTCGTTGGGTGTGCTTTATTGCTTAATCACTGCATATTTATGTCATCTTATTATGGGCGTTTCTTTGTGACCATGATATCACAGATACACAGAGCACAATCGACTGAATTTCAGAAAAACTTGTATTTTCCATTTAAAGAATGACAAATCTTCGTGTATCTGATCTAAACATATTTCCTCTGCTTATTATTTCAATCAAATCTCGATTAGAGTCTTGAAATGATCAAAACAATATAGAAAGGATTTGCACCTCCAGGAGCATATTTTCTGTGAACTTGAAGTTCAAGGAAAAATTGTCTTGAAATCAATACAAACCTGGTCTAGTGCCTGCCATAGAGGGCGAACCAAACAGTCCCCCTGGCCAACCAGCATATGCAAATATCTGATACTTTCGAATTTCAGGATTTCGATACACAACGATACTTGCCCCCTGCGGAGACAAGACATTCAGAGAAAGTTAGGATGTTGTTTTCATTGCATTGAATGAAGGAAAAGACTCATTTCCATTGATGCACAGAAAAAGAACCCTGAATCTTTTCTCATAGTATCTGTTGACACTGATTACTTTGCTTTGTGACTCTTTCACCCCTATTTTAAAATGGGAAGGTCCAGCAACACCATTAAAAACAAAGGGAATGGACCAAAATTTCCTGGTGAAATGGTAAAGCATCCATATGACTTATATCACAATCTACAACCTTTCAAACACAAACATGCAATTTTGTTCTACTTTTTGTTCTACTTTTCTCATGTTCACATCATGAAGTTCTTCAATTTTCGATTATATTGTTGCATATTGTATATCCTGGTAGCTAAACTGATTCCTGCCTTTCCATTTCACTTAATGCACAAAAATCAAAGTTTGGATAAAGACCTCAATTATATCACACGTTTTTTTCCATCAGTAACTATAACACCTTAAGAGTCCATTTGTAGCTTCATACCTTAGCTCCGTATCCATATTTATGAATGTCGGCAGAGAGGGACATGACTCCGGGAACACGGAAATCAAACTTTGGAACGGGGTAGCCAAGCTTTTCCACCCTTTAGGAATGAAGACGGTTATTGTTTTTCTGGATGATCAATGAAAACTGCAAACTGTGCCCTTTAAATCAGATTTAGTGCCTCATTTGACAAGTGAAAGGGACAAAGCCGGCCACTTTTCATGAATATCATTTGATACGAGACACTGTTTATATTGTTTGACATGTTGAAAGCTACTGAATGAAAGGGTGACCATGCATATATTCGACCATGGTTTTTATACAAATTAAATGAAACCATCACAAAAAAGAATAAATGGTCATGACCATTTATTCTTTCTCATGTTGGTTTCATGTATCGTGTCTAAAACGGGGGCCGAATATGTGCATGGTCACCCATTCATTCAGTATCTTTCAACATGTCAAACAATATAAACAGTGTCTCATATCAAACAAAATTCATGAAAAATGGCAAACTTTGTCCCTTTAATTGCAGCAAATCACTTTGTTCTGTTATTGAGGCAGTAAAGTTGAGGAATAGATGTTAAACTTATAGTTCTATTGACATTGTAAGGTTTTTTCTGTAAACTGCTGCTGTCAGGAATAATCAACATGTCCAAATTTTTGTATGGAAACATTTGCAACAGGGTACTAACGGCAGAAATTGCATGTTTTATGTTGTTATCTGTAAGTTGGAATACATTTGAATTTATCAAAACACAGAATTCAAAAACATTTTAAGTTTACCAACTCGCCATTAACAAGTATGTTGACATTTTGGTGCACAATGTTTGCAGTTACGCTGTCAATGAGCACAACGGTCTGCAATTTGTGCGATTGCCAGGCTGAGAGAAACTCTGACAGTTTTCTCAAGACATCTAAGTGACACAATACACAGCTTGATTGCGTGTTGTTCGCTTTCTTACGGCTACATCTCTCTAATGAGCTCGTTAACCTTTTAACTCACCTTATCATTGATGTGTGTGAATTGCCCTAAAGATTGTGACAGACAGTGACAAAACTCACCATGGTAACATGAAACCGCCAAAACACGCATCTACATGGACAGGTAGCCCTCTCTTCAGAGCCAGGTCGGAGATCTCTTCAATGGGGTCAACGACCCCATGACAGTAATGAGGGGCTGATCCAAGCAGCAGAATTGTGTTTGCAGTAATTGCCTTGAAAGACAAAATGAAGAAAAGAGGCGCATCAGACATTAACTGCCTTTCAAACCCCTAGTACTTGTAGATGTTTGCACAAATTTTGTTCTGTTTGTAAACAACACGTTTTTTGTATCCTCCTACCACTTATTTGGCTTGATTACACAGTTTATGGGACTTGCATCCATGGTGTTGAAAATTGAGTTTTAAATTCTAAGAACCACTGACAACCTTTGAATAGATAAATTCACATGAAAACACTTCTTATTGTAAGAACAATTCACACAGTGGTATCCATTAGCTTGGAAAATGAGAGGGATGGCCAATTTACATAACAATGTGTAATTTGCATATGCTTTTGTTGTGTAAATACATTCTTTTATATTGTTATTAACATATGAATAAAATGCTCAAAAAAAAAGATAGGTGGCCAAACCCTAAAAATCCCCTTGTTGAGAAACATTGAGCATGTTTTTGACCCACTACTTTGACCCGGCTTTGCAATTTTCATGCACGATTTACTATTTACAAGTAAAGGTGATTAGGAATGGACAGATGTGTAGTTATCAGATTTGTTGTGAGAAGATGGCTTCTGTGCTGGCTGAAAACATATTGCGATCCAAGTTCAACAAATAGCTGGCATGTTGTCAGAGTCAGAATGAAAGTCTTTTGCTCAGATGAATTATTCAGTTGAATACTAACTTTTTCATACTTTGCCATATCTGGCTTGCAGTCCTTACCAACGGGTACATGAACCATTTTCACGTTGAAATAATGCGCGGCCTTCTCAAAGGCTGGGTGAATTGTGATCGGAGCAACCTGGAAAAATCAAAAGAAAACTTTACACATCCACCGTGTGCACTACTTTAATGCTTTTGTAGATGCATGAAGCATTCCTAGTTATTGACGTTTTTTTATTCATTTCTGACACTGAGGGCGCTGTTCTTAAGTCTTGTCAACTCAAGCCTCATAGTTGCAGGCTGAATGGTATACAATAAAATGACGAAAAGAGTTGATTAAGCTAGTAAATAAATAGGGGCGGAATGTCACAAAAAGTAAAATTTAAGATTTTTACTCTGGAAACACAAAATCAGAAACATGTCTTGCTGAATGCACAAATTATATTTTATACCATTTCTGGATCTTTGATCCCAGGGTGTAGTTTTCGAGCTCTGTCTCTGTAGGTTTTGATTGCCATTAGGATGCTTTCAGTTCCGCCAGATGTCAGGGATCCTGTGGCATTCTCATCACCATGCAGCATTGCAGCACCCATACTGACAACCTCCGTCTCAAAACGTCTGAAAATAAACAAATCTCCGTAAATCAAACTAGCAAAAATTCATCAACAATAGAGCATATATTTCATAACTATGGCCGGCATCAATGCTTTTGTATTGACATATCTCAATTTAAATGTTGTTTAATGTTTGTTATACTGGTTCCTTTTTCTTAACCAGGTATAGTACTCAGAGTTGGAATGTTCTTTTGAGTAAGCAACCATATTGATCTTACCCAAAGTGTGTTAAAGTGACTGTTGTGCACAAACATTTCATTAATGTTACAGCATATTTATTTCTTGTCATGAACACATCTCTTCGCTTTTGTACTCCATCTTGATGCACACAAAAACAGCAAACTCATAGAGCTTTATAATATGACTGAATATGAGCTAAATCTGCAAAGACAGTTTATTTCTTTGAATTTCAAGAGAAAAAATGGAAAGATTCGGCCACTTTGGATGATTCATGTGCTCCGGCAACACTTTTAATTTTGGGCCCAAAGAGTGCCAAAACACAGCCAGGTCATTGCCTCTTCTCCCAGGAAAAGGACAAAGTTTTCTGACATTCACTCGTCACCTGACTGTTCTCTTCCATGGAAGCATTAAAGCGTTTTATCACATATCTTTCACATCTTAATCTCAAGTTAAACAAGAATATTAATGGATGCAGGTTGCAAAAGTCAAACTCAGGTACTTCTTTCCTGACAGACTATCTTCACAGCCCTGACTAAACCGCTTGTTCACCCTTACTGAACAACTTGTTATCAGCTTAGTTACTTAGCAACAGACTGTTTTCTTTGTCTACACCAAGATACTGAAGGGGTAGCTACAAGTACACACAGACACAGTTAAGGTTTGGGTCATAAAAACATTAAATTCTAAATAATATTTGTCATGGCTGACAAATCAATGTAGTGCTGGCTGCACCCCTGGTATACGTAATAGGATCCAGACAGATCTTTGCACCTTTCAAATTGTGATTCAACTGTGGTCCTAGACTTAAATATACCCTGTTTACATGTTATGGAAGATCAATGTTCATATACAGAACAATAACTGTAATAAATTAGCATTCATATTTTTTTACTGCATATTTTGAAGCAGATGAGAGCAGTATAAAATGAAAGGACCTAGAGAACTTGATAAGAAGAAGTAAAAGAGAAAAATGCATTTTAGTTGCCTATAGAAAAAGACAATCTGATCTGAATATGGTTCCTCCAACTCCAATTTCATTCATCCAAATCATTCTCTTCAGAAAGGTCATACCATTGCACAGGAATAACGGGTGATAGGGGGCTGTGGCAACAACTGGATTTCTATACATTCTTATTTTTCAAAAAACTACAAACTGGGTTCCTCTTTAAAGAACACAATTGCAATAACCAGGATGAACAACCCACTCACCTCAGGCTCGGATAAAACATTGGATTCAATGCATTCTCATGCATGAATGCGTGATGAAATTCTTTCAACAGAGTGTCGTGGTCAACGTCGTTGAGGATAGTTTTGTCTGAGAACATGTCGAAGACCTCCTCCTGGAGTTCAAAGTTATCGTCCTCCATGGTGTAGACCATGGCAAATATCTTGCCCGAATGGGAATCCTGCTCACACCGCTTTGCTACGGCCATCTCTTTGCGGAGCTCATCGGAAGGAATTCCTGAAGTTGATTGAAAAAAATGATTGACAGGTGTGATTGAGAAGAGCTTAAAAGCATTAAGATCTTGGACTATATCCTCAAGCAAGAACGGTCGAGGTGAAGGTTGTACGAGTTTGACCTTGACAAAAGGTCAACCGTTTCAAGGGCCGACCTGTCTGACCATGGATGTAGGAAGAGGTACCTCCATGGTCTGACGTACTAGAAGCTAGTATCATCGCCAGCGTGAACCCAAGAGTTCAGAGTGTAATATCGGAGGGGTCCGATCAAAGGACAAACTTCCTTGCCGGATATACCTGAAGCCTACAACTTTGTATTGCTACTTCTAACAGACGAGTTTTCCATTATCATGAATCAGAAAACAAATTTGAAAAGGGAAAACGATTCATTGATTGCACATACCTTTCTTTGGCAGTGTCACCATTGGTTTTCGTTTCTTGGCCTTTTCCTTGGGAGTTTTGCCTTCCTCTCGTAGACTCTTCACAAAACTATCGACCTCGCTCTTAACCGCTACGCCGATGAGTTGCTGAATACCGGGAAGGGTCTTCAAAAACACCACTGTCGACCTGGCGATACCGTGCCATCCTTCGTTGAGCCAAATTCCAACCAGCCCGGCTACGATCACGGTGAACACGATGTGTTCTAGTAGGCTAAACCATTCCATCGTTCTTCCTGCGAGCTCCTCGGTTGAGACTATGTCTGTAACATAAGTTTGGGGTTGTAGATCGTCGAACAAGGTACGACGCAGTCGAACATTGGCATCGTTTATCTCTGTACTTTGAACGGACACGATGACATGATGACAGATCCCAAAGAGATGGCACCGTATCAGCTTCAGGGTTCAGGTCAGAGTTCAAAACACTTTGTTGAAAGTGCACCACGCCCTCACAGGACAGAAATAAGAATCTTTCTTTTTTCCAACGGAAAAGCAGGTTCCTTTGAAGTTTCCTTTCCACGCGAAACGTACAACCTGCCTTCAAAAAAAGAAACAAGATAATAATTTTGATGCACAGATGCTTACAAAATACAAGTATGATTCTGACATCATTTCTTCATTTCCAAATTTGTCAGGCGATATTTTACTAGTATTACTTTACGGCAATAGAAGGTCCGGTTTGCAAAAATTTTGACAGTATACTAGAATTTGCAAATTTAAGCTTATGTTACTTCGATGAACACTGAAGCTCTGGCACGGCTCGGAAAGAGCAACTGAATCTAAACTTGCTGAGTACAAAACCAAACCATGCCCTTTCGAAATTAAGAATTAAGATCAAGGGTAAAATCGAAAAATGTGATACAAATAAACAAATTACGCCATACGCCTGAAATTCATAATAGCCGCCATCCCTCGGTGTGTTAACGCTATGGGGACACGTAAATTTTCGATTTTCACAAAATTAAGACGCTTAAAACTCTATTTACTCCATGAGCTTAAAATGAGCCCCTCCCACAAGTGAAAGACTAAAAAACAAGTATTGTAAAGGTTTGACGGTCCGAAAGTCTGTCCCCGAGACATATTACTTTCAACTTCCTTTCGTCAGTTTCGCATATCAGCTTTGAAAAACACATTTAGAAACGCATAGTCTCTTCGATCACCCAGTGTCGGGCCAGACTATGCAACAAGAAGTATCTTTCCAAGTTAATTAGAACACCTGTGTAATATTGCTATTGGTGTAGAAATTACATCAATTTCCTATACTATCGTTGTCACATTGCTACAAGATGTACTTTCCATTCTGTAAGTGCTGTTGTCGCAGCCTATCGGGAGACCGAGAGGAAATGCAGTCCCTTCACGGTCGTGACTTTCATGTTTACATTTGGGTTTAAAGGTATACTGTCACCTGTTCAAATTTTGCCACAGTTACCATGGAAAAAGAAAATCAGAGAAAATCTAACCAATCACAGATTTTAAGCGGGTGGCCGCTTTTTAAAAACGGCGCCCTCACATGGGCATTTTGAATACCAAGGAACGCCCCTTTGACCATATATGGGCATATTTAGATTACAGGTGACTGTATACCTTTAATACACTCTCTTGAGTGGATCATCATAGCGACATTGCCGTACTCATCAGCTTTGCCTATTTTTGCCAAAGCCTCGTCCCCAGCCAACCGAAAACAGGCAAAGGCTAGTATCATTTGCATTCTTTTCGAACAATAACGATGCGAATAAAAATAAGGCTGCACTGAATAAAAAAAGCGTGAATGTTTAGGGAGCCGTCATTATTTACGGCCCGGGGGTCGGAGGAATGTGAGGGGTCACTCAAAATATTGAAAACTTCAAGGGGGGTTGCTCAAACTGTGGAGAGGAAGAAGGGGATTACTCAATTTTTGTTGCGATATAAATTAAAATACCTCTCAGATTGCACCATTGTACACATCAATTTCTCAAAATTTCCGATGCGAGAGGGGGACACCCCCATCTCGCGCTCTCCCCTTCGAGTGTTCTAACAGTTTTACCAGTAAAAACTAAATTGGAAACACCTCTCACATTGCACTGGACTGCACCATTGTACACATCAATTTCTCAATTTCACAGAATCTAGGACAAAACTGAATTGTTAATCCTTTATTATCACAGAAACATATATTTCAATTGACTTCTTCTAGTTCAATAATCATTATGACATTAAACCATACCATATTTAGGTTTTTCATTAAAAGCTGGCAGCAGGAGAAATGACACAAGAAGGTCACAGATTTTCTATTCCTGCATATTCTTTGGTCTTCAATCTCTGGCAAACTGAGAACTGCTCAAATGTATTGCCATTGTTTGGTTGTTGAGTATTGTGACTCAAACACTGATCATGCAAAAAATGTAATAAAAATATCAGTGTTCAATGTCAGTTTCAAACAATTTTACTGAGTGCAAAATAAATTGAAACTCCTCTCAGATTGCACCATTACACACATCAATTTTTTCAAAATTTTCAATGCGAGAGGGGACCCCCTCTCGTGCTCTCCCCCTTGGGGTGTTCTATCAGTTTTACTTAGTAAAACAAGAAATTAAAAACACCTCTCAGATTGCACCAGACTGTGCATCAGATTGCACCAGACTGTACCATTGCACACATCAATTTCTCAAAATTTTCCACGCAAGATAGGGACACCTTCTCTGACACTTTCCCTCTGAGCCTCTCACATGTTCCCCGCCCCTGTACTTTCAAATTCTGCCCAGTCAGATGACAGATATCCTTGTGAAAACCCAGTCATGATACCAATCCAAATTGAACAATACTGTTTGTTGGATACTAGTTATAGCGTGAGCTTTTATATCTCTATACGTATTTTGTTGTCACTTTATATTGTTGGTTTCACCTTTTTCAATCGTCATGAGATAACCAACGATAATCTAGCAGGGTACATCAGGATTTGAAAGGTCTTTACTATTGCTGTATTTTTGTAAATTTTACAAATACATGTATCGGTGTTTAACTTAAGCTTTTCTAAATTTGGAGAGGGGGGGTCAGTCAAAATTTCTGCGTTAGAGAGGGGGTTACTCAAATTCACCATGGTTGGCAGGGGGTTTCTCGAAATATCTGAATTTCCGACGAAAGTCCTCCACCCCCAGACCGTAGATAATGATGGCTCCCTAAGCGTTTTTGGTATGCAGGACATCTACGATGTGATTGTAGAGACGAGCAAGTGATATGATCAGAATCAAATATCAGAGATATATCTCGAGTGTTACACAATTTGTGTGACCTTTTTGCCGTTCACAAAGAGCGAGTGGAGTGCAGCGAATACAGTCATGGCTGTTCGCAACTGGATGCTCTGTTTTGCCATTGCCGCCACCTTGGCCGGTCATCGATTTACCGCGGCACTTCAGGGACATGATGGCATCTGGAAATTGAAAAAGGAAGCCGAAGTTCAGTTTTCAAGCATGCCAAGCTTGGATGAAATACCAGACGACGATGAAATGGTTAGTCGTTTAAGAGATTTTCTGTTAGCCACCCCTTCAGATGCTCGACCAACAAACAAACTGTCCGCTACCTGTGGCAACGACACGCGAAGATTTGCCGACGACTTTTCTAATTCTGAAAGCTACGCCCGGCAAAGTAAGTAAGATCAAGGAAGTTCTTATAGAAAATCCTGTGCATAAAATTATGTACCCCTTTACGTTTTTACAAATCAGAAAAAATCTATTCTTTCTGTGCTTTCTGTCGATGTAAACAATAACACAACACGACCTGTTCGCATCTCTCTCTCTCTCTCTCTCTCTCTCTCTCTCTCTCTCTCTCTCTCTCTCTCTCTCTCTCTATCTATATATATATATATATATATATATATATATATACATATATTCCAACACGCTAAACAAGCTATAACCATGCATTTATATATTATCATGACTGATATGAATATACTTGATTAGAATAAGGTTGTTAAAATTGCACATATGTGTGTAACAAAGATGATATTAGAATTTCTCATAAAAATGTCGGGTCAATATACATGGGTGTCTGTGGGGAGACTATGAACATTTTGTAAAATAATTATATCTGTACATTTATGTGTGCTTGATTATTTATATGACTGCACATTACCCTGTCTTTTATACCACATATACCAATGCGCCTGTTGGTTCTAACAAAACATTGCACTTAAAATTTGGCTGGGGGAATAGAAATCCACGATATTTGCTGTTATATCTCACAGAAATACCTCGTCTAGATTGAGTGTGTAACGCCAACCTGTATAAAGTACACTTGTATATTGTTTGTGTCTATGGTGATTCTTCACATCTGACCTGGGAATAGCATTGGGTAATAAATATTGAAATATTTTTTCTATGAACAATTATCCTGGATATCGAACTTAGATTTGTTGTTGTTAAAGTGCTCGCACGCAAATTCAGAAAACCCACAGCGCCTTTTGACATTGGCAAAGCTCGTGATGGTATGACCAACGTCATGATAGCAACTATCGCATATTCAAATTAAGCACTCGTCCTCATCAAATCAAATACGTGTTCAAATATGATTGCGTAATGCCTTTGGGTATCGTCCATGTCTACATTCGAAGATTCCCCGAAGTCTTACTTCAGACACACAGATCCGAGATGCTAAATTATGGTCTGTAACGTTTCATTTGCTAGGTGAAAACAAACGAAATTCACGGACACCGAACTTGGCCATGATGGTGACATGTCACGTGACAGTATCTTTGAGGATTTGCCTGTATTGAATTTAATTATCGAACTGATAACTATCTCAGGTCACATGAAAGTTCAACATTTGCATATGATCCTGTGATTTACTGATAGCGACCTCATGCATTGTTTTGAGGGCGATTCTCTGATCCTGTAACATGCGTCTAATGAACAATAAATATCAACTCTCAAGTGAATTGTCCAATTTATATTATTATTATTATTATTATTATTATTATTATTATTATTATTATTATATCTTTATTTCGGACTTGAGCGTCCATATAATAGTCAAATAAGGCAATAGTATGAAAATTCAGTTACAAAATTAAATTATGGTTGAAAAGATAGAAAAATTGATTATATCTACATACATAATCCAATGGGTTTCTTTTTAAACAGACATTTCAACATAAAGTTACTTATTCCAGTGTTTTTCCATCTCTGAGTTGAAATACAATGATTTACATACATTTCGTACAATTGCATTG
Organism: Ptychodera flava; assembly: GCF_041260155.1. Lineage (NCBI taxonomy): Eukaryota > Metazoa > Hemichordata > Enteropneusta > Ptychoderidae > Ptychodera > Ptychodera flava. The sequence continues at coordinate 15,575,642 of NC_091944.1, read as the reverse complement.
CTACTTTTCAAAAGTCTTTGTCTCAGGCTGTTAATCTGATTTCTCTGAAGAGCATCAAAGTTGCTTATTCTGTTAGATACAAACATTAGACTCGCGCTGCTCCGTTTCTCATAACCCAAGAACAGTCGTGCAGCATTATTGTAAGCAACTTTCAATTTTCTCAAGACATTTGCATAATAGCTATTCCATATTGGTCCCCCACACAACTGATAACAATACGCTTTAAATAGAATGCATTTAACATGAAAAGTACACATGTGGAATTTTCTCATTAACATATTCGCTACTACGTAAAATATCTCGTCTGCCGCTCAATGTCATCATCATATCTGAAATGGTCAGTTAACACGAACCCTAGATGTTTTTTCTTAACAACAAAGGTTAATTTAACCCCGTTCAGATACACACATGGAATGCGCCGAATCGTACTGTGATTCGCAAAAACGCACATATATACAGTTAGTCTTTTTACTGTTGAAATGATGTCGTGAGTATCACTATAATGAGTACAGAGATCTATTAACTTTTGTGTTGACAGAAGGACTAATCAAGCAGATATCATCCGCGTACATTAAGTGATTAACAAAAATGCCACCAATATTACAGCCAGTATTCAAGTTTGATAAGAGACTCAAATTATCAATTTAAATATTAAAGAGCTTTGGTGATAAATTACCACCTTGCTTTACACCGTTAGTGACAGTAAAACCCTCAGATAAACATGTACCCCAACGAATAATAATAATTTGAGTTCGATACCATTTGACAAGAAATCTGACAAGGTAAATGAGAATTTTACGTTGAATTAATTTCTTGAAAAGCGTCCAATGGTTCACTCTGTCAAAAGCCTTAGGCCTTATATGGCCAGTAATTCGAACTTTTGATGTTTTTTTCAATCCTTTTATTTTGTATGTCAATTGCAACTTATATTCCACTCCCAAGAGAACCATGTTGAAATATCCATCGTTTAAATTATCAGCGTCTATGTGTAAAATGCACTGTTACTGTTTAAAGTGAATTCTAGTCCGGACCTAAATTCATTTATCAACAATTACAGCGCTGTCTGTACAGGCTGAGTTGGCAAGCTGAAAACTGTTCATCTCAACATGCTTTTGAGAGTGGAATAAGAAATTATGGTTGACATTAGAAATATCAACTGAAAATGCTCACGTGCTTCAATATACTGTATGAATTTAAATATTTTGCCACATGTTTGCATCAACATCATAGACAATCGTCTTCACAGATTAATTCCAAAGGTCATTAAATATATTAATATGTAATTAGCTGAAATAAAAATACTAGATTTCTCTGACTGCTGTCATTCTTTCACCAATTTATATAGCGAGCATAATTGCCTTTGGTCAAGTCCTTCAAGCTATGTATGACAAACTGTGAAAGGTCACTAGATATACAAATTATAAATAAGCTGACATGAAAATGCAAAATATCTTTCACTTATTCAACACGATTGTCTCATCAATATACGTAGCAAGTTTCATAAACTTTTTAGAGTCCTTCCAATTTTATATCCCTAATTGGGAAAGTTATTTAAATATGCAAATTAGTAACTTGCTGATGTAAAAATGACAAACAACTTTCATTAATACTTTATCATAATATCTTCAATGTTCATAGCAGGTTTCATCGACTTTGATGAAGTTAATCAAGATATATCCCTAATTAGAAAAATTCGATAATTATGCAAATCAGTAATACGATGTTTTACAGAATCAAAACTGACTTTTGATAATATTATTAAATTTTGGATTTTCGAAAAACTAAGACGGTAAAAGTTTTTCTTTCTTCAAGCGCTTTAAAATGTGCCCCCACAAGTGGTAGATCAGTAAAGAATCGTAGAAATTTGAAAGTCCAATTGTCTGTCCCCGAGGCGCGTTCAACCTTAAAAAAGTGTATACTTGCCTTTAACCTGGCAATTCATCACATCTGTTCTTCTGTTCAATTTCTTGAATACCAGGTAGTAGTGTCTTGACAATCGTGCGGTATTTGTAAAATGGATTTAATATTGTAAGAATAGTTGATTATGAAATGTAAGTCAAGAAGTGAACCAAATATTGGCGTATCTCGGATATGTATCGTTGTTCCAAAACATTGCTGAACATGATGCCCTCTTGAAAAATGATTATTCGGTTATTATTCATATTTCTCGCTGATAACAGCTGTTTTTTTCTCATATTGTATGGCTTTGTTATTTTGCCTACAGTGGTCGTATCGTTCGGAATTAGAATACAAACAGTGAGAGAATACCCCTTCACTTTCGACTCCAAGAATTGGGGTTTATTCGAAGTCTGTCGTGATGTGAAACCAACAGAAGAAAGGTCTTTTGGTGGCATGTACTGCTTGTCCAGTGATGTAAGTTTCCACATTTTGCATGCATTTCACGTAGATTCATAAACACAAATGAAATACACATGTATTCATTCCCTGCATCGCTTCGCCTTTCTATTTTTTTTTTCAGTTATGGGGGATTTGTTTTCCAGATAGTTGCAATAGCAGTGAAGTAGCATACATTTTATATGAAGGTAAGTAAAACTGCCTATAACATTGATAAGTATCATAACATTGTGTCTATCTATCTAACTAGCAAGCTAACTAGCCACCAGGTTAACTTTAGCTTACTACCTATCTGTCGATCGATCGATCGAACAACATCAGATTCTACCTCTCCGTCTGCCAGTCTGTTTGATAGTGTTTCTATTAGTCAATCTCTCCCTCCCTCCCTCTCGCTCCCCGTCCCTCCCTCCTCCCTACCTAAATCGCTCCAATCTCTCTCTCTCTCTCTCTCTCTCTCTCTCTCTCTCTCTCTCTCTCTCTCTCTCTCTCTCTCTCTCTCTCTCTCTCTCTCTCTCTCTCTCTCTCCTCTTTCTCTCTCTCTCTCTCTCTCTCTCTCTCTCTCTCTCTCTCTCTCTCTCTCTCTCTCTCTCTCTCTCTCTCTCTCTCTCTCTCTCTCTCTCTCTCTCTCTCTCTCCGATTACGTTAACCCAGGAATTTCTGTAGACATACAGACAGACGGACAAACAGACAGACAACATGGAAGACACACAAATACATGAATACTTACAGATACTCTGTCTCTGTCGCAACATTCGTTTATCTATTTATTACAACATAAATATAACAAAAAAACTTTACATGGAGCAATTTCGTTCTTCTAATACAGCTGGCTTAGCAGAGCCCAATAATGTATACTGCGTCAAAGACATTCCCTTCAGGACAGGAGATTACATCGCCATGTAAGATACTTATTCACCTCATTTTCATTTTCCGTTTTGAATTTGTAAGATTGGTCAGGTTAGTTGAATCTAGAATCAAAAGGCATGTTAATCGGCCAAAACAAATTTAATGCGCCTCAAGTGATATTCGCGGGTTATCCTTGTTTTAGTTGAATTAATAACAAAATTAACCAGTTAAACAGGGAATATCAGTTTCTTTTCGGTAACTTGCTCATGGTGTTGTTGTTGCTGGTATTATACTGAGAATAGTCTAGTATTTATTTTCCCTTTTGGAATACGGAAACTCCTACTATGACACAGAAAAAAAACCACACATGAGTATCGCCACCGGGCATGGGTAGAGTGATTTATCACTCGTACGTATTTATCGACATAAAGCAAGCTCATATATTACGGTAAACAGTCATTTCATTCAGTAGGCTATATGGTCATATACTCAGTCACTAAATCACTAAATCAAAGGTTTATTTCTGCCTGTAAAACCTGCCAAACGGGAATAGATCTAAATTTTTTTGTGTTTAATACCTGGATAGTTGACACCAGTTCGGATGTTTCATCAGTTTCGTTCATGCGCCATATGCTTCCTCATCAGTGCCATATGTAGTGTTGTAGCTGGTTTGATGGTGCTCGGCACTTCATACGATGTTATATGGCAATGGAACCTCAAACGAAAGATCAAAAGAAGTGAAGAGATCGCTAACATGGACACAATAAAAGAAGAACTGATAAAAAATAAGTCCACGGCAGAAGAACTCAAGAAGAGAAGACCAGGTATGGATATAGTGCACTGTCTTGCTTTTTTGTTAATATCATGTGAAACTCATTTCGACTAAGATATTTCACAAACGCGAGATGTAAAATTAGAATACTTACAGGATTATCAAAATGAATGACATACTAACTACGAAAATAATTCTACAATACCGAATACCGTCAGGAAGCGATATAGGCTCACTATAGGTAGCACAATAGCCACAAATGTACACTCCGTCTCACTTCCTACGTAAAGGATGACTCCATAAGTTCTCCGTTTAAACATATTGTTCAATTATTTTCAATTTTTCCTTTTGTAGGTGTTCTGGGCAGAATCCTAATATCGTTTTCTGTCGTCACCAATGGTCGAAAACTTCTCGGCACAAGCTCGGGTAATGCCGGAACGATCTCGTCGATCAATGGAATTCGAGTGATCAGCATGATGTGGGTCATTCTTGGACATTCGTACTATTTTTCGTTATCGGTTATAGGTTCGTAGTTTTATCTCCGATTTGTCATAAAAATCTATTAGATCTTTAGTTGATGTACGGAAAATCCACGGCCACTCTGTTTGCCTTTCTGCCTGAATTTCTAGTATCGTATGTATTTATTCATGCGTACATGTATGTATTTGCGTGTGGGTAGGAAGGTAGGTAGGTTGGTAGCTAGGTAGCTAGGTAGGTGTGTAGGTGGGTAGGTAGGTAGGTAGAGGTGTGTATGTAGGTGCGTGTGGCTGTGTTGATGGGTGGGTGATGGATGGGTGCATGGGTGTGCATTCGATGTCTCCTTGTGTCGCTAACTGTTCTAAGTTGTGCGATACCTCGTGAAATGAAGATCTTCCGTTGTTCAAATGAAAAGGCGATTCAAAAAATATTAACATGAGCTAGAAAACCAATAAAAATAAGACCATGCGATGCGCGGTGCAGAATGGTGTTAGAATGCATCGCTTGCGCCTTATGCGATATTGTCATTATAACAATACTGTTATACCTTTGTGTCTGGGTTACTGACCGTTTTAGTGGAATGTCAACATTATCTCACCAAATTCATAGCAACCTCGGAACCCTTTTGATAGTGCAACCACTCGTTCGGAGCGTGAGACATTTTCTAGCAGCCGTCTGATTGGTTCCTTGGAACCGACCGAACATGAAAGCGAAGAGGCGCACGCAGGATTCATAGCGCTTTGGGCGTCTGAAAATGGTCAACGTTATCCAGTACGTCTGTTCTTTATGACATTGTTAAGGTAGCGGTAAAGGCTATTTTTGCACCAATTCTTTTCTCAGAGTTAATGTCAAGTTTCAAGTGTTAGAATCAAGATATTAAGTTCAAATTTCAGGATAACTCCCTTACTTAATGCTTTCTCCAAAGAATATAAAAATGTATATTTGCAGCCATGATTTTGAAATATGACACGAGTCAATATTAAAATTTAATTTTCATATTGTTTTACATACTTGAATTTAATAATAATTGGATAGTACTTAATACTACCAAATTAGTTATAAATATATTGACACTATTAATTGTAAGATGTTTTCGGCAGGATTTGTAAATAAAATTTGTTTTTATGATTTTTCATGGATTTACATATCAAAAAATTATTTAAAAATTCTTTCAAATTTCAAAATGTGATTTTTCAAACATTACTATAAATACAGGAAAATTGTGCCATAGTCATCTTGTCTGTAACCTTGTTCATAGGCTGTAAAAATTCCATGTCCATATCTCATTTCAAAGGTTGGATTAAATTGGCATAAAATTATGTAGGGAAATTGTTATTCTGTCAAAAGGTTGAAAACAAGCCATATTTGCACCCCTCTTTTGAAGTCACAGAGCAGTCTTTTTGGTTAATCGCACTTTTGACACCTCTTTTACACTCAAAGAATCTAAAAATGCATTACGATAGCAGTCACGCATTCTGAATGCAAGCACTGCCTTGTCAAACTTTCCTGAAAAACAGCAAAAAATTACGTTCCCTTTTCAAACATTTTTTTAAAAGCTAGAGGACCTCTACCATAGTTAATACACTAAGGACTCCCCAACTTCCTCTTATTTGGTCGGTTTTTCAGAAGTTTCAACAGGCTATAACTCTGCAATGCCTTGACCCTAAATGTCTTGTTTTTTTATTCCTCAGAGAATGTTGACTACTTTTATATTTTAATAGTTTTATTGAAGTTTATAACTGACGCTCTAGCCTTTACCGCCACCTTAACAGATGCATATTTTGTATAGTTCTCGTCGGTATACTTATACCGACTACATTTATTTTCGTTTTAACAGGAGGCTACAAGTACCCTTTAACTGAGGCTATTACACGATTCTCGTATCTTGGATTGTCAAATGGTGCTTTCGGAGTGGACACTTTTTTCCTCCTTAGGTAAGCTCCTACAGGTCACATAATTATATCTCAATATCCTGTATGTATTCCTATTTGAAGTAAAATCGACTTGTTATTATTCCCCAGTTTCAGAATGGATAAAGTATAGAAAACATAAATCCTACGAACAGTTTCACCAGCTAGGACCTATAGGACAGAATACCCATACATTCGGCCATCGTGTAGTTTATGTAGACCTAAAAGATTCTGAGAATATATTGCTTTACATCAAAGGAGTAGCCCTGTATCCACAACATAGCGAAATTCCCTAAACTATTCAACAGTGGCTTTCTCTCATTTTCCAGATGAATGCGATGACCATCAATGTTCACAATCTTGCAGTTGTTCATTGCTCATGTGTGTCTTCCGCACGTTTATCCCGACAACGTAATTTTGGTTCATCACTGACGTTAGTAGGAAAGGCTAGGTCGCTCTGAGGCCCCGATTTAGGCTTACGTCGATGGCCTGGTGCAAGAGGGGCGTAGCTCATGTTTTTCACAAACTGAGTTAGAGGGGAATAAAGGTTTTAAAAGCCTCTAACTCTAAAATTCAATTTTTTGGTAGTTAATGGTTTTATGGGTAAAGGGTAATGTCAGAGATATATAATTATATAAATAGTATATATATATAATATATATATATAATATATATATATATATATATATATATATATATATATATATATATATATATATATATATTATATGAATAGCATCATCGTTATAAGGTGTTCCTTACAGTTTCTTTTTTTACATTTTGCTCGTGCAAAACAGACATAACTACTGAAATTCTCCTTCTTGCATGGACTTTATCGTGTAAAGGGCCGTAACTCAAGTTACGTCCCTATTGCAACATAAGTTATGTTGACTTTTTTACTCAAAATTTTCACAAAAGATGTATTATACATTCCCGAACAAAATATATCAAAAACTCAATTTTGACCAAAACATGAGTTACGTCATTCTTACACCGGGTCATTGTGATATAATTCTTGTCAATGTTTTGCTCATTTATCAGCGACATTGTTATCGGACTTATGCCTATCATATGGAGATATTTGGCATTTGGTTTATCAGTACTTCTCATATATCTTTATGGGGCTTTTACTATATTTTGCAGTTGTATCCCTGTCAGGAAATTTATCCTATTGTAACAATCGACATGGACATCTAGAAAAATGTCATTGTCGCTACTAGGGTAACGGAAAATAAACCTTCATGTTTCAAAAAAAATGGCAAAAACTTAAACAACAATTTTATGTGCTGGTGAATTATGCAAGATTTCTGTGCGCGGATTCGAAAACGTAGATAATAATTTATTACACATCAAACAAAATCTGTCACACGTAGGAAAGTAATTTCAAAGTCAACATGGTATGGATATTTTCATCTTGCAGTGGCTGCCTTGTAAGCTATCTCACATTAAAACAGTTACATAAAACCAAAGGCAGATTGAATTGGCTCCTGTTCTACTTTCATCGTTGGTGGCGTCTCACCCCTGCGTTTGGACTGATGTTGTTGATATGGTCTACGCTGATGTTGTACCTCGGAAGTGGTCCAGTACATGATCAATACATATTAGGTTCTCAAAAAGTTTGCCAGGATTATTGGTGGGCTACGATTTTCTACTTCAATAACTTGCATCCATGGCCTCCGACTACCAGCCACGTACGTATTCTTTCTCATATTTATTTGCTGTAGCAGGGATGAAAGTCTTACGCAAACAGGACAGATTAGCATGTATTTATAATTTAATACAAAATTGACTATGAGAGGTCAGTGTAGAGTCTAAATAGCACCTTACATGTAATATGAACTTGATTGTTTTCAAATTTCCACCGTAAAAATGTTAAAAAATCGAGGTAAAATGTAATGTGTGTTTACTGTCAGTGATAGTTCTCACATGTAATACCATGGTATCAAAAAGGGGTAAATTAAACCATGTTGTATTTGAGATCCTCTTAATACTACTTCAGTGTTACCTCGTGCCGGAAAGAGTCGCTGTTCATTTAAGTATTGTTGACAGCCTCTACAAATTGCCTTGTCTATCCAATATGGCATTTGTCTAAAGCACTGTCTAAAACCTGCGGTGATGAATAACGTCGTCGTATTGCCGTGTATGTGAACTTAGTGAAGCAGTCGGAATTTAAATTCTGCCGCCAGAGACGCTCTCAGGATGACCGAACGTATATTAATTGTTCTTATGAGGACATTGGCATGTACATTTTTAAGCCTTTGTTTTTGTTATATTCAGTCAAACTTCATTTTCTCTGATGCAACTGCTTTGGTAGATTTTCGAATTCGATAAGTAACTTCTTAGGATTGCCTTCCCTAATTTGTATTAACAGTAGCACAAAACTCGCATATTCAAGTTTTCGTTGTATTTTCGCCAAAAATTCTCATCTCTGAAACTGAGCATCAAATAGCGATCAAATGTGACTTTTACGTTTAAACGTACGACTCTCTGCAAGTCTCTCAAAGTGATGACCAAATTTCGTATATCATTTTCAGAGTTCTGTTTTATTTAGAAAAAAACGATCAAAATATGAAGCCGAATTCTCACGTTCTGTTGTTTATTTTATCTCTAACTCATCTGGATAAATAGGATGGATATAGATTGATATACTGAGATTGTTCAAACTGAAAAGATCATCAATGTATCTGTCTATGTTGTTAACACGATTTGCATTTCTTTTACACCAAGATTTATTTAAAGATTACATACACTCGGCATCTTATGAATATGAAATCAAATCTGCAAGAAGTCGTGCACAGTTTGTTCCCATTGGAATGCCCACAGTTTGCCTAAATACCATGCCTGCAAATTTGATGAATATGTTGTCAGCATCTTAGTAACTTCCTCATCAGTGTATTCATGTTTGGCATCAGTGTTGTTACTCAAATATCCTCCATTGCTTGTGATGACAATGTACTGGTATCTACGACTGCAATTCTTGTGAAAGAAGGCTTGTTTCACCAGCATTTCACCAGTTTATCATGTGGGATTGTAGTGTAAAAAGTGGAAAAATCAAATGTTCGGATGGACGTGTACTTGATTTAATTAGATTGCAAAGTATGCAATAATTCTTTTGGCTATTTTAATATTCATATCCACCTAGTGCATAAACTTTATCTCAAATCTGTTTAATAGATAAACATACAGACATGCTAGAAAATATGCACCTTTATCTCTGTTAATCAAGTTTAACTAAATACTGTAAAACTGATCGATTTGAATCATGTACAAAGTTATTTGTATTAGTTTATTTATTCATTTATATTTGTTGTTGCTTTGTTTATTTGCATACCCCTAGTGCATGGGATGGGTTTGGTATCTCTGTTGTGATATGCAACTTTTTATCCTTAGTCCATTCTTCATCATTCTGCTTTACAAGTAAGTCAACTTACGTAACTTGTCTCAATCAAAATAATCCGTAGCGTGTCAACATGTAAATTATCATTCAAATAAACATACACACCGGAAAATTTAAAATCAAACAGCTGTGCATGATACTTATTAATGACAATTTCTCTCAGACGAAAGAATGTTCCTTCATGGGTAGACCCGTTAAAAAGAACTGAAACCGAACAAACACTTTTCTTACATATTTCTATCATGAGCACGAATTCAAAATTGTCTTTGCAGTCGAAGTTGCAAATTTTAATGCAACATCTTTAAAGTTAAAATGTCCAACTTCCAAATTGTACAGTATATCGATGGATGTTTTGATGCGCTTGTATGTGTTTTTCGGTTATTAGACTCCCGTTTTGTTGTTAATAGTACTGTGTGTGACTGCTGCTACAAAAACGTCAACATTCATTTCCTTTCTCCACACAGATCACCAAAAGTTGGCACCTTTACTGTAGGAATTTCCACAGTGATTTCCATTTCAATCGTGGCGGTACTGGCAACGTACTATGGCTATGCCGTACCAAATGATCCAACGTAACTATTACTTATTTCCTCTGAATCAGATGTGCTAACTAATTTACTTGCTCGACTGCAGTATCAGTTTTTGATATTTCCCTTATTATACGGTTAACAAAACATGATGACAAGTGCAAAGCTTAATTAGAAGATAGCATTATTTTAGGCTTACAATTTCTCGAGCTATGGGTTACATAATGTCCATCAACTGTAACTGTTGATGCAATTCCAGTATTCTGTTTTGTTTGTGTTCTCCTACCATAATAATATCGGAATTACAGTACCAATTTTTCAAGACAACATCATTTGTGCCCGGTCCGATGTATGTATGTATGTATGTATGTATGTACGTACGTACGTACGTATGTATGTATGTATGTACGTATGTATGTACGTATGTATGTGCGTATGTATGTGCGTATGTATGTATCGATAGGTAGGTTTTGATAATGTAGGTAGGTATGTGTACTATGACAATAGCTCTGTCGCTACTTGCCTTCTTTGTTGACCTCTGTTTTGCTTGGTTGCACGTTCAACTATTCAAAAATCGTATTCTATTCAGTGACATGCAAAACTACTTCCTTCTTCCAAAACTTTTACAGTTTTTACAACGATAACCTACCGCCTGGTGGCGATTACATTTATCCAACACCTTGGGGTCATCTGCAGTCCTACTTGGTCGGTATCTATCTCGGTTATGTACTCTGTCGACTTGACGGACGGAAAGTCAAAATAAACCAGGTAGACGGTTCAATTAATCGATTTATAGACCTGTGCTTCTCTATTAAGCATCCGGAGGATGAACCATCAGATCTTGGGAGGGGGTGGTCAAAAACAGGAAAAAAATTCACAAAGCAAAAAATTAGGAAAAAATCTTCAGACTAGTTTGCAAAATAGAAAAATAAAATCAGAATTCAGAAGGCAAAAAATGATAAATCTGACAGTTTACTTATAAAAATATTGCATATCGTGACTGACTTGGAAAAAAAATTCAACAATTTACAATTTAAAAAAAATACTCACAGTCTGATTGTGACCACCTCCACCTCCCAAGATTTAATGGTCCGTCCCTAAGGTCGATGAATGAGTTGTTTGAAATTCCAATGTAGTTTCTACCATATCCAGTGAGGCTGGTGTAAAATATTCCTACTATACCCCTATAGTGTGCCATTAATCTTGTATAGTAAGCCAAAAAAGCATTTGATTTAGTGGATATAGTGCTACCAAATAGGTCAAAGATGTGGAAGACATATTTAAGTTTATGAATACAGAATCAGTCGAATGAGAATATAATGTTATCTTCATTGCCTAGAATGCTTCGTGAGTGGGCTGAGCTGCGTTCAGTGCGTTCCGTGTCAGTAGGCTTTTAGGGAGTGTGAGTATGAATGGGTGCGGGTGGGTGTAAGTGCACACAGGGAAAGTCACGGCACGAGTGGACGTAGGAAACGGTCTGTCAGTGAGCAAATTAATAGTAGTCCGTGGCTAGAGGGGTCTACGTGCACCCCCCCCCACAGGATAACAAATCTGTATTTTTCAGAACCCTTGGGATCCCTAGAATACGAAATGGAATTTTAACAGAAAAAATATAGGGACGCAATAGCTGTTATGGTCATGTTTTGAAGGTACCGCAAAATCACGATTTTCCAAGCCAAATGCATTTTCGTCAAATCTGTCTTCTTGTAAGTCATGTGCTGAGCTCATTTTTAACATAACCTCACTTGTTTGGTATCATTAGAAAGGGAATTTATTCCTCTTTAAGATGACATATTGCATTATGCAATATCTTCTACAGTTTTTGTCAAATATAACCAAAACTTACCCCTTACCCCAAAATTTAACATTACAAATTACAGAAAATCTCAAATTCTACCAATTTTTTAGCTAGGCATAATAAAAAATGCAATGCTATGTCTGAGATCTATTTTATTTGATACAGGGACATGTCAGAAATATGAAATAGACTTTTAATAGAAAAAATATTGGGAATCTACAGCTGTAACAGTCATATTTTGAAGGGTACCGCAAAATAATAGTGTAGCAGATTTGCATGCATTTTTGTTAAAACTGTCTTCTCATAAGTTATCTGCTGAGCTTGTTTTTGAATATAACCTGGTTTGTTAGGTGTCATTAGAAAGATAATTTACTAATCTTTAGAATGACATATTGTAACATGCAATATTTTCTATAGTTTTCATGATATATAACCAAAACTTACCCCTTACCCCAAAGTTTACATTGAAAATTTCAGTCATAGCTAAAACCAAATTCTACCATTTTTTACCTAGATATATAAAATCTGGCCGTTTTTGCTATTCAATCTATTTTAGTTGATACAGGGACATGTCAGAAATATGAAATAGACTTTTAACAGAAAAAATATTGGGAATCTACATCTGTAACAGTCATATTTTGAAGGGTACCGCAAAATCATAGTGTTGCAGATTTGCATGCATTTTTGTTAAAATTGTCTTCTTATAAGTTATCTGCTGAGCTTGTTTTTGAATATAACCTGGTTTGTTAGGTATTATTAGAAAGATAATTAACTAATCTTTAAAATGACATATTGGAATATGTAATATCTTCTATAGTTTTCATGAAATATGACCAAAACTTACCCCATACCCCAAAATTACATTGAAAATTGCAGTCATAGCTAAAATCAAATTCTACCATTTTCTTTACCTAGACATATAAATTCCGGCATTTATTTGTATGAAATGTATTTCATTCGGTAATGGGTCATGTCAAAAATATAAAATAGACTTTTAACAGAAAAAAGATTGGAATTCTGTAGTTGTAACAGTCAGATTTTGAAGGGTACAGCAAAATCTCAGTATTCCTGACTGGCGTGCATTTTTGTTGAATCTATCGTCTTTTAAGTTATCTGCTGCGCTTCTTATAGAATATAATGTAAGTTGTTAGGTATCATTAGTAAGAAAATGTACTAGTCTTTAAAAAGACATATTGTAACATGCAATATCTTGTACAGATTTTTATGAAATATGACCAAAACTTACCCCATACCCCAAAATTTACATCGAAAACTACTGTCATAGCCAATGTCAAATTCAAGCAATTTTTTACGCAGACATAAAAAATTAGGCAATTTTTGTATGAAATCTGTTTATTTTGTACTTGGCCATATCAGAAATATGAAATGAACTTTTAACAGAAAAAATATTGGGATTCTATAGCTGTAACAGCTGTATTTTGAAGGGTACAGCAAAATCTCAGTATTCCTGATTCGCATGCGTTTTTGTTAAATCTGTCATCTTATAAGTCATCTAATGAGCTTGTTATTGATTATAACCGGGTTTGTTTAGTATCATTGACAAGGCAATTAAATAGTCTTTACAATGACATATTGTAACAGGCAATATCTTGTATTGTTTTCATGGAATATGACCAAAACGTACCCCATACCTCAAGGTTTATATTGAAAGTACTGTCATAGATAACGTGATCAAATTCCGTGAATTTTAAGCTAGACATGATAAAAATAGCTCTGTTTCGGTATTAAATCTATTGTATATGGTACTGGGTCATGTCAGAAATGTGAAATAGACTTTTACAGAAAAAATATTTGGACTGTATAGTTGTAACAGCCATATTTGAAGGAAATGCAAAATCGCAGTACCGCAAACTGGCACATTTTTTTATTAAATTCTTCTTCTTGTAAGTCATCTGCTGAACTTATTTTGTGACACAACCTGGTTTGTGAGGTATCATTAGTAGGGAAATTTATTCTTCTTGAAGATGACATATTGTAATATACAATGTCATTCATAGTTTTCCTGGAATATGGTCAAACTTTACCCCATACCCAAAAAGTTCAAATTGCAAATTACAGCTTATCTTAAATTCTACCATTTTTGCTGCACATAATACAAAAGGCAGTTCTTGTTTAAAATCTGATTTATTTGTTACAAAAGTATGTCACAAGTATAAAATTAACTTTTAACGGGAAGATGATACAATTTAGTAGCCATTTGGATCATTTTTGGAGGGGGAACCCATATATTGCAAATGTATGTGTTTCGGCAAATTTGCCCTGATACCTGGGTACCCTTCCAAATATGATCCAAAAGGCTACAAAATCATATTATGTTCCTGTTAAAAGTTAATTTCATATTTGTAACATACTTTTTTAACAAAAACACATATTTCATAGATTGCATACAAGCATTGCCTTTGGTATATAAAGTTAATAAATTGTAAAAAATGGTAGAGTTTCAGATTTGCAGTAATTTGCTGTGTAAACCTTGGGGTATGGGGTAAGCTTTGGTCCTATTTCACGAAACCTAAACAAGACATTGCATATTACAATATGTCATTTTAAAGACTAGTAAATTACCTTTCTATTAATACCTAACAAGCCAGGTTATGTCAAAAATCAAGCTCAGCAGATGACTTTTAAGAAGACAGATTTAACAAAAAAGCAAGCGAGTTGGCAATACTGTGATTTTGCGAGACCCTTCAAAATATGACTGTTACAGCTGTAGAGTCTCAATATATTTTCTGTTTCAAGTCTATTTCATATTTCTGACATTTCCCCGTACCAAATAAAAAGTTGAATAGCACGTGTTATCGCAACGTCAACATTATAGAAACAAGAAACGAGAAACAAAACTCATTCCTTCAGTTGTACATTCTGTAGAGTTATTCATAATTTAACATTTCAAAACGCAATTAGAACATAAGTTATGTTCATTTTCAACACTGACTTTCAAACAAACATAAAAACAAACCAATAATGTTTGTATATTTTCAGTGGTTTAATTTGATCATGTGGTGTGTAGCTATCGGAAGTGGCCTTGCCGTGGTCTATGGCCAGTATCCAGCCTTACAAGGGAATCATCCAGACCAATGGGTTGCAGCACTTTACAAATCCGTCACCAGCTTTGCTTTCGTCACGGCCGTCGCCTGGGTCATATTCGCCTGCGCTACTGGAAATGGAGGTGACGATTATTGAATCTGCATGCCATAAATTTTAAAGCGGCTGTCCTTAGTCCCTGGTTCTGCATAAGTGGTTGTCGACATTAAAGGGACAAAGTCGGCCATTTCTCATGAATTTTGTTTGATCCGAGATATTACTTCTATTGTTTGACATGTTGAAAGATACTAATGAATGGGTGACCATGCATATATTTGACCCCGGTTTTAGACATGTTGAAAGATACTGAATGAATGGGTGACCATGCATATATTCGACCCCGTTTTTAGACACGATAAATGATTCCATCATATTCATTCGCGACGGAATCATTTATCGCGTCTAAAACCGGAGTCGAATATATGCATGGTCACCCATTCATTCAGTATCTTTCAACATGTAGAACAATATAAGTTGTATCTCGTATCAATCAAAATTCATGAAAAAATGGCCGACTTTGTCCCTTTAATACTTGATATTTTGCTCACTGTAAACCTGTTCGAGGTTCTCTCGCGCATGCGTATCAGCAGTGTAAAATGACCTTCATGGCCTTACATTGGCGAATCACGGTAGATATAGTGGTTGAGATGTTTCATAAAATAGGATATTATTATCCTGAGCAATTTTGTGGCGGCATCAAATTTTACGCTACGTTCAAAACGGACATATCACCTCATAGATGTTATATACAGAATCCATTTACCAAGTTACTTTCGCAAATGAAAAATTGCAGTTTGACTTTCGTCGCATGTTACAATGTGGTTCCTCATGAACAGTAATGTTTCATCATTACCACAGGACCTGTTGATAGTCTTTTATCATGGAATGCCTGGAGTCCACTGTCTCGTCTGACTTACTGTGCATACTTGGTCCATCCAATCGTCATGTACCTCTACTATTGGAGTAGAAAAACGGTGATAAATTACACAGAACTGAACATGGTGAGTTGAGCTTTTTGTAGCGTATTTTAAAATTTTCGTTGATCCAACAGTCTTCAGGCGAGTGCTCATTGCTCGTCAGTCTTTCATGTTTTTGTTTTTTGAAAAAGAAAAATGATCAACGTGGACATCAAACATTCTAGCTCTTCTTGTTGGATTATTAATTGGATTATTAATTGGATTTTGACATCTCTTCTTTATTGGTTCCATTAATGTTTGTTTGATACTGTTATCTATTCTGTGCGACGATCAATGCCTAATCACCTGTTGGTTTATGTTTTGTTTTTCTCGTATCATAGATTTATTACTTCGTGGCAAATCTTGTTCTGTCCTACGCCGTGGCGTTTGTCGTATCCCTCGCTATCGAGTCACCAATGATTGGATTGGAGAAAATA
The DNA here is from genome assembly GCF_041260155.1 of Ptychodera flava. NCBI lineage: Eukaryota > Metazoa > Hemichordata > Enteropneusta > Ptychoderidae > Ptychodera > Ptychodera flava. The sequence goes on along the minus strand of NC_091944.1, from coordinate 15,559,065 downwards.
ATTTTTCGACGTTGACTTCTGAAGAATTAAACTTCCTTGTTTATGAGAATCTAGGGAGAGGTGAAAATCTTAGCTAGCTCTTTATCGAATGCCATAACTTTTCGATTTGACTGTGTAGTTTTAGCCAATGATCTCTTGATATAACAGATTGAAACATTAATCATTGAGTTCAACAGCGTAATATTTGGGAGTATGGTCTTTTCGCGCGATTTTCGTAGTTGGCCTAGAACTAGCAATATGAATTTATTTGCTTAATTTGGAAATCTTTACAAAATAAAGCCAATAAATGCTTTTACAGCTTACAACCCTTGTGCTTGTCAATTTATTTGCACAGTCTGACGATGTTGTGCTTCCTTTTAAGGTAGACCCTTAAGACGGGTTTTCGATAAGGGAGCTATCCAGTTTAAAATGACGAGGTGAGCCTGAGGAATCGGAGTAAGGGTCATTTTTAGCTCATATTTGGTGTATGTATAAATACCAAAAAGAGCTTATACGGGACGTCTGTATGATGTGTCTGTCTGTCTGTCTGTCTGTCTGTCTGTCTGTCTGTCTGTCTGTCTGTATGTATGTATGTATGTATGTATGTATGTATGTATGTATGTATGTATGTATGTATGTATGTATGTATGTATGTATGTATAGATGTATGTATGTATGTATGTGCGAATGTATGTCCGTCAAATTCAAAAACTCCCAAACCACCGCTCTTACCATCTTTAGTATTTGGTGTACAGGTCGACCCAGTGGTTGAGATGTGAATTTGTTCAAATGAACATGTCAGTGTCAAAAATATGCAAATGAGGTAAGAGAAAGGGAAAATCCTGCAAATATGTTGGAGTGGTGGTATTAACTGAAATAGCCTACATGTCTAAGTGAAAGGTTCTATGACTCATGACCTCATTACAGTATGTTGTATACAGTGTACCTTCTGTGTGTGGGTGCGGTGGCAGTAACTGAAACAGCCTATACACTGAGTCATTTCCTGTCATTGTTCATGAACTGTTATACATATTGGCAGACCTGCTCAAACTACTTTGCCGGTATGAAGTTTTATGTCAAACAAAACAGGCAGATAGAGTTTTATATTGCTGAAAAGAAAAAACAAACTCAATTTTCTCCACAGAAAATGCGATACCTTAACCCATTTACTGAACTAAGAGGGACTGTGTTGAAACATTCCCATGCTATGCGTGTTCCTAAAGTTGACCTCCAGTACCTAAAGTTTCACACCTTATTTACTTCTGCCGTTCTTGTTTTTCTGGTTTAAATATTTCTTGAATGGAACAATTCAAACCAAATATGAGCACACTGTCCTTGTTACATAACTGCCATGTTTGGTGGGTCACATGTTTACAAACCTAGCCTGAGGAGAGTTTCATTTCCTACAAATACCAATGCCAATATTGCTTCATCCCAGTGACGTTTGCCGTAAAATATCGGTTGTGATATTTCACGGTACACGTCGAGATATGCACGATAAATGTCATTGGAGTGTTCCTGAACTACATTTGAAATTTGATAGTAAATAATGTTAGGCCTAACGAACAAAAATGGCTGCCGCTCTCCGCCCGCGAAGCAATGTCACCGAAGTAAAAATTTGAAGAGTTTTGAGGAACATGGTTTTTGAGCGCGTGGCTTGACAGTGATGTCGCGCGGGCGCAACACCTGTTGCGTTGACGTGAAAACTCTCAGTGTCAACAAACAAAATGGCGGCCCATGTCCGTGCCGTACGGAGCGACGATCGATCCCGATCACAATCAGGAGAGATTAAAAGCAGGGTACAGTTTTTGATCGGTTACTATTGTAAAAGTATATTGCACTTTAAAAAGTTCCTCGTGGACGACAATTTTTGAATCCCGGTGTCATTCTTCTAGGGATTCATTGAGATATGGGAGACTTGCGATGTCGTGCGTAAATGTTGACTTCTTGGCTTATACTGCTTAGGCCAAAACAAAAAAATATGTGCTGTTCCGATTACCCGACCCAACCCAATTTTAACCCCCCGACCCTAGACTTTTTAGAGCCTCGTAAACCCGGAAGTAAAAATAACGGTATGAAAAAACGTGAAACGCATGAAATCACGCTAGAACTATAAAAAATCGCGCGAATCACGCGAGAACTAATCACGGTCCCTCCACAAAGGACCGTGAACTAATACGTCATTCTTCTAGAAGTGATGCCAGACGCTCATGAAAACTTGCGACATGACACTGACAGTTGTTGCACACTGAACGGTTTCCGGTTTTCAAACTGCTGTATCTCAAAAAGTGTTAGGTCTAATTCAATAAAATTATCGATAAAAAAATTCCAATTCAACTGCTCGGTCTACCATGGGATTTTTTTTGAAAATAAAGAAAAAAATATCGTGTCATTTTAGCGCTCAAAATCCAGCATTATTTTTCGCCATACAGCGTGCCGTACTGCGGCACGCACATTTCTCAGGCCACTACTTCCTATGTTAGAATGGAATGGCTCGTTACAGTATGTTGTTCAGTGCCTAAACGGCGTTTTGTAGGTAGGTTTTCGCTAAAATGCAGGGACAAATACCAAACAGCAACTGTTATATTAAATTTGTGGAAAGTTTGAAGCATTTTCACGGCCGTTTTTTGATGTAATCTTTCATTTACCTTCTTGTTGTCATTTCCGAACCGCGCCATGCACAGCGCGGCCATATTATGCAGGCCACGCCGTGTGCAGGCCAAGTGAAAACCCGGAAGTGTTTTGTGATAGTGAATCGAGCAAAATTTTGGTCAATTTTACTTTTTATAGTCATTCTATCATTAAAATATAAACCCGTACACCAAAAACTGTGTGTTAAGGTCAGTTCTGAGTAGTTTCAAAATCTGTGCGTTCGGAATTTACCGTGAATTTTGCCGTACGTACGTACTTCGTTGAACAGCGAGCCCCAACTGCCAACGCTACAATCAGCTGTTTTCAAACGTTAACCCTGGTAGTTTTGCGAACATTAAACTGTGTTCATTTTTCATCTGTTGATGTTACACAAAATTTACAAAATGCTATTTGACAACAGAAATGAATACTCTTTCAATGATGTACCGGTATGGGAATAAAGTCAGCATGCCATGGTTTAACCATTATTATAAACACGATTGGAACTAAATTGGGATAATTGGATTGGCAGAATTTCTCAAGAATTTTAGAAATTTCTCTAATTTTACACCATATTTGCTTACCATATTTAAAATTTTATTCAAATTTTACAATGCTGTTGGAATCTTATGAGTAAGAATCAGTGCATGATAGTATCTAATGCAATATTGTTCAAAACATATGAACAATATTCATATTTGAATGAAAATATGTGAGCTTGTCTGGAGTTTCTTCATTACTGAAACACTAGTAATAATGTCAGTTTGTCATTTTTCCTCGACCAAAATGAAGCTTTTCGATTGATTTACAGTGAAGTCAGTCAGGGTCTTTTAAAATGTGCCCTGACTCAGTTTTATGTTTATGAAGCCTTGAATTCATGAAAAAGTCAGGGGCATTTCAAAAGTGCCCTGGCTCAAATTCGTCCATTAGAGAAATTTTAAGCATTTTGTCTAGTTTCTTCAGTACATTTACACAAAAATGAACTTATTTTCATAAAAATGAATCCGATGAAAGAGGTATGCAATAATCGTTGTGTTTTCGTTGTTTTGTTCGATGAGAACAATATTTCAAATTTTACACTATTCTATCATTTTGTATAATTTCAGCTGTAAAAATTTCGATTTCGTTACATTTTCCTAATAATTACTCTCATCCAATTTTCCCAAATTAGTTCCAATCGTGTTTATAATAAATGTATGTAAACAACCTTAAACGTAAACTGGGGAAAATGACAGACAGGGGTAGTGCAGAAATCGGGAATTGATAAACAAGACAAGTTGAAAGACGGGCAAATGAAGAGAGAATGAAAAATCTAAGGAAAGGAAAGGAAAAAATCATAACCCTGACTCTAGATTTCAATGCTAAAGGAAAATTGACTACAACAAGATGACAGCTTTTTAGGGGGGAGTAATATTCTTGTGTAAAAAAGGACAGCTCCAGGGGGATTATTCTGTACTGTGAGTTGATCAGTTGAACAATGACTTATTTTATTCATATTCCTATGATTTTTGGTTTTTTGAATATCAGAATTTCTCAAATGTAACACTTAAGAAATTTTACAGATCTAATTGTTATTACTCAAGTTTAACTGTCCAAAATTTGACAGAGCTAGCTTAAAAACTCTGAAAGTTACAGTAGTTTGAAAATGGCGAAAAATAGCTTTTTGACTGGTAGTATACACAGTGGCTAGTGCCGTCCAATTAATTTTCAACTCTGTCTCACAAAATTTTTGTCATTTTCAAGTCTCTGTGTAAAGAAAACAAAAGCTCCTTATACCGTACTCATACAATATATTGCACAAAAAGTATTTTAAAGCAGATTAGTTAGAGAATTAATGTTATTATACAACTGTATTTTTTCATAGGGATACCCACAAAATGACTCTTAGCCATATGTTGAAAGTTTTTGACTATTTGTCAAAAAATCGAGCATATTTTAATTCTAAAAAAATTGTAACCCTGGAAGTAGACAAGATAGAACCATCATTCAAACAGTTTTTTGAATCCTGAGACAAGATCTTCAAGAAAACATACAATTCGAATTTGATCGAGTGTCCGTTTTGCCTTGCAGAGCTCGACAAGTCTACATGTTGCTTATCATTAGAAAAGTAAACATTTGCAACAAAGTGAGTCTTTGATGTTAGATTATACAGCGCGCTCGGCGAACGTTTCCCATACACTGTCTAGTCTACAATCATGACAGTCGTTTCAGCATGCCACTCATGCACAACAAGCTTGACACCGCTCTATAGCTATAGCACATCATCAAAGTTTTCTTTCAGCCATTTGTGTACTTTGATTTGGGAAATACAACTCGGACAAAACTCACTTGCATATTTTTCGAGTGTCGGATCTATATCTCGAGGAAAGTCCCCAACATCAACCGGACTGACTCTGGGCGTTTTATTATAGTAGAACATTGTATTTCTTCAGCAAGGTAAAGAATATTTTGAAGGCAGAGAGATATCACCGTCCCCTCCATGCTAACCTGTTGCCGTGTATGATGCCGTCCGGGAAATTAAGCGCCAAAATACAGTGAATTATTTCAGAAACACTGGGTGTGTTATTCAATGGCACAAAATGTTGATTGAATTGCACTTGCATGTGCAAAATCAACTTTTCTTCAAGTCTATTTTGTAGCACAGAGAAGTGTCACTTGAGAAAGTTTCATTTAGCTGAGACAAAAGAGAAAGCGGGATTAAAGTTTCATGCAGGAGTGTTTAGCATTTTCTGGTTGACTATATTCAGTGTTGTATCGTGTCAAACTTGTCGATAGAGTAGACTGCACTGACAATGCTACAGACTGCATGCTGAAGGAACTGTTGTCGTGATTGCTGACATCGAGAGGAGAAGAAAAGTTTGTTTTTTTTGTAAAAAGAATTTACTAAGTTTTTTTTTTTGTAAAAAGAATTTACTTGTTTCTTCATAAAGTTCCCAATTTAAAAGTAAACACCTAAAAGAAAACTGGTGATGTGCATGTAGTGCAGTGTTATGCTTGTTGTGAGTGACATGCTGAAACGACTGCAGTGATCGTGACGAGACAGTGTATGGGAAACGTTTGCCGCGCGCTGTAATCTAACACCAACCAAAGACGAAGACTCAATTTGTTGCAAATGTTTACTTTTCTAATGATAAGCAACATGTAGACTCGTCGAGCTCTGCAAGGCAAACCGGACACTCGATCAAATTCCACTGTAAGTTTAACCAAGAACAAAAAAGGGCCTGGTATCCCTACTTATAGCAGGCCTCGTCTCAAACAAAATGGTGACTCGCGATGGACATAACGACACGTGTACTCAATTTTGTTTCGCAAATGCGATCATGGTGAAGAAAGGTCGATTTTGTCTTCTGTTAAACAGAACCGAACATTCGAAGAAATTTTGGAGGAACACCATCCAGGTTTTTCTGAATGTAAAATGTACTCTATTCAAGTTGAATGTGCCAGTGATGCTGCTGGGGCGTGGTTGGAAGTACAGCAGACAAATATACAGGTTGGCGAGGCTACAAACAACTTCAACGTAAAGCATGTGCGTTTTTCTTGCGAGTGACTGCAAAAAGCTGAAGATTTACCTTTGGATAAACAGTTCACTTTCGTGTCAAAGAATTGTTATTCAGCCATATCAATTTCCATGGCAGTCTAATAAACCACACACTTCAATTCTACTGATGAATATTTTATTTTAATATATTGGTATTCAATTTGAGTGCGTTTCATGAGGAAATTGTTCACTGGTAGTTCGTTTGAACGCGTACAAAATGCACATTGAGAAATAAAAAAAAAATGAAAAAAAAAGAAAATTTCCCTACCTACCTACCTTATTTTTGAAAACCATGTAATCGGAACAGCACATATTTTTTTGTTTGGTTTTATGAATGAAGCCTGTTAACATAAATATTTCGATATTCATGAGCAAGGCACAATAAAGTAAAGCCTCAAAATTTAAGGTTTTTCATACTATTAGTAAAATTCTGGGCATGGGTACATGATAAATCGGTTATTAGGCCTACCCAATAGCGCCTGTTCCTTGCGTCGTATCAGCATTCGTGTCGTTTGTGCTACATCAAACACTCAATCGGAACTAAGGGAACGTTCAGTTATCACGGCCGGGGCTGGGCCGGCAAAATCCAGGGAGGTCACCTTAAATTTAAAAACTGTAAAGGGTCATGTATTTTTCAAACAGCACAGAAGTGGGGTGGTCACTTTATTTTCATAAGTATCCGTCTCGTCAAAAAGCAGTTTCTGTGTTCAAAAATATTCTGGGAAATAAAAATGATTCGCTGCATGATTTCATTCTCTGACGTCATTTAATTGTAAATATGAGTAATAATGCAAATCGATTTTAAAACATAGAAAATTCATAAATTTCTGCCGTACAAGTTCATTTTTATCAATGTGCATTTCCTGCTAAGCAGACCAGATATCACCACCATACTCTAGATGGCTTTACATTGGTCAACATGCAGAGTCTTCGAACTTCAAGTTGGAAGTTAGAGATAAGCTAAGCTTTATAAACCTTGACATGTCGAAAGCTCTTATCTCATCTATGAGAGAATTGAACCTCATGTTAGACTTGAAGTGATAAAATAGTGCAACGATCATACATAGTCTGGTACAAGGTCACCACCATCTAATTTATGGTCTTATTTTTTCATCTCCCGGTCTTGAGATAAAAGAATAAGTGAATTGGACAAGAAGAATAAGACAAATACATACATACATACATACATACATACATACATACATACATACATACATACATACATACATACATACATACATACATACATACATACATACATACATACAATATATTTTTAACTACGTCGCAATAATACATGTTCTATTACGTAAAACATCAGAGATATCTCTCCTGCATGACGTAATATGTGGCCTTCTTACCGCCCGAGAAAGATAGTGCGAATGTATAGGGACGCCTTCACTCAGCTATGGCTCTTCGCTGGACGTTCTATTTTGCTATTGCCGCCAGCATTGCTGGCCATCGACTGACCGCGGCACTTCAGGGATATGATGCCATCTGGAAATTGCAAAAGGAAGCTGAGCTTCAGCTTTCACGAATGCCAAACTTAGATGAAATACCAGACGACGATGAAATGGTTAGTCGTTTAACAACTCTTCTGATAGCCACCTCTTCAGATGTCCGACCAACAAACGAATGGGTGTCCGATACCTGTGGCAACGACACGCGAAGATTTCTCGATGATTGGTCAAATTCTGAAGACTACGCCAGGCAAAGTAAGTAAGACGGAGGAATATTGAAGTGACATTAGTTTTTGTTTAAAAATCTGTGCACATAAATGTACTTGACAAGTTTGTCAAATCCATTTTTGATTTCTTTTTTGATTTGTCGACATCGACAATTACACAATCACGGTTTTACGCTTGAAAATTATCGTAATCCCTGCTTTCCCGTCACTATTCTATGCCATGCAACCTTGCCAGACCTGTGAACCAAAATAACACTGCTCTACCACAGACACCAGATAGTATAATGCACTTTAGCATTTAGTGACCAAACTTGACACATACTCATGGGGATTTAGTTCCATTTTTAACAAAAACACTCCGGGTTAGAAACAGCCCACTTCTCTTCTGTTCGTGTGCAACAGCCGCGGAAAAGATTTTCAAATAATTGTGACCTTATCGTCGATCGCACATTTCAAACTTAAGCATTAAACACAAGAGGTAAAGAGCTATCAACGCACATCCTTTATTCAATCGTAAACGTCACACTTTACGGGGTTCACTGTTTGGAAGGCAAAACGTATTATACTTCCTCATTTTTATCCATGCACATGCCAGATTAGAGAAGCTCCTGTGAGTTTTAAGGAAACATTGCACCCACTGTTGGGAATAGAGGTCAACGAAATTTGCTGCATCACAATATACACAAATAATTCAATTTGATTGTGTAACGCCCATCTGTACAAAGTACACTTGTATCTTGTATGTCTCTACGGCGATTCTTTACATCTGATTTAGGAATAGTATAGAGTAACTTGCTGTGGAAGTGATTTTAAGTAGTTCGATGTAAATTATCCTTGACATCAAACTTTTATTCATTTTAGTTTACTTTAGTTAACTCTCTGCGGCTTTGACATTGACAAGGCCGTGACAAGACCATAGCAACATAAACACTCGTCAATACAAATACGCGTCAAATCTGGTTGCGTAATGTAATGCCCGTGATCATCTTTCGGATCCACATTTGAACATTTTTCAAATCTTACTTAAGACAGAAATGTTGGATGGATTGGTTTGTAATGTTTGCTTCTTAAGGGGAGCCCCATTTTATTTCGGGGTTGGAGGACTTTGGTAGGTCAGCATATTTCCCGCCACTGTCCACAATTCTATTTTCTCCGGTCCATTGTCAGTCCTTTACCAAAGTATCTTTTTCCGTTTGCTGAAGCAATGCATCTTTTTCTTCTGCACAATTTTTATCATGGGGTTCGGAATGTCACTGGTTCAAATCTGTACATATAATAATTTGTAGTGTTCTGTGACATGTACGTATAGCAGTTTACAATATACAATTCTGTTATTGAATTTGTTACACGACACAACTGGTAAAATATCCATCCTGAGCTGATGGATCTGGGGAGTATTGTACTTAAGATCCCTCTGAGTCGATTTCCTTCAAGCTGTCATAATAGAGCCGGTGGTCAGAAGAAAATATCGTGCACGTGTAGTGTGATCAATTCCAATTTGTGTCACAACATTTAGTACACTGTAATGTCATAAATTTCTCAGTAGATTGACAATGACTGTTGTCTAATAGTAGTTAACAAGAGTCTAATAGAAGTGAAGCGACGGTGCAGTTGTCTAACTCAGTACTTGTGTAGCTGTTTTGAATCGTGACAGAGCAGTCAACTAATTTCGAAGAGTTCTCAGAAAAGGCGTCACGTTTTGTTGTCATGCCTACCGTGTGAATGCTTATCTCAAATAAAATCAGATATATGATTTCTATGGTCTGTAGTTGCCATGACAGTTTGCAGGAGCCCTTTAAATCGGATTTTCCACTTGCTCTTTTAAGGCATCGGCGACAAGGTATTTTTATTGCTGTCTGTTGGATATTTCTCAAGCCATTACCGGATCAAATTATTTTTTCTCCTTGACCTGCCGATTTTTTTTTAAATTCTCAACTCCTAAGAAATCAAGTGGTTCTTCCATAAAGAGAAAACTTCTAAAATCACAGATATCGAACAAAGCTTCGTTACAGTCACGATGACAAATGTAACGCCAGGAAGCCTTTGAGGAATTGCTTGTATTGATTTATCAAAATAATAATTATTTGGTGCCATTTCATATGTTCGTTCTGAATCAGCGTTTACATGCTCCAGTGATATTCTGAGAATAGCCCCATGCATTATTATGAGCACAATTCTCTGAACCTGTGCCGTAATATGCATCCTATATGAACAACAAATATCAGTTCTCAAGTGAAGTGTCGAAGATAAAGGACCCGTTACTAAATTTTGAGGATTATTCAATATTTCATTCTGTATGTCAATTTCTTATTCTACACCAAAAAGGATGGTGAAACACCCATTTAGCTAGTCAACATAACATCTATGTACGTGTAAAATGAAGTTATCGTTAGCATTTGAATACTAGTCTGGGCCAGGATTCAACCGTCAACAATATCGATACAGTCTGTACATACACAAGCTGAGTTGACAAGCTGAAAGCTGTTTATATCAACATGCTTCGGGGAGTTTAACAAGAAATTATGCTTGACATTAAAGACAAAATGAATGAAAACAATTATCAAAAGGTTAGAGTTACTGCCCCTTTCGGGACGCAAGACAAGTATGCGGCCCTTCTTAACAATGAATTCTCTGCAAAAAAAAATTGAAATTGTAATCCTTTCAGAATATAACTTTTCTGAAAAATCACGCATTGCCAAGAGTTGTGATTTGTATTTTGTAATCTTTGTTCACAAAAAATTGAATGACAACAAATTTGAATAACCTCTCAATACGAATTCGAATGATTCTACTCTTTGAAAATGCCCTGTTTTCGTGTTTTTTTTCTGCTAGAGTACAAATCAGTGCTGCGATGTCTTCTGTCGAATTTGACATCAATAAATGGATAGCATAATAAATTCAAAAAAAGTGTCTCAAATTTTCTTTTGTCCGTCCATTTTTGTTACGGACTATTCCAGATGTAAAAACTCGTATTAATCACAAGTACACGAACTGTTCTCGGCCACAGAACACAATGCAATATTTCACAAAATGAAGACAAGATTGGCACAGCAGCTTTTAATCTCAATGGGAAACACTGCAGTGTTTGTGGGGAGGAAAAAGAAGATGCTTGATAGGTTATTTAAATTTACTGTCACGTGATACTTATGTAAATTATGGCTACAATATACAGATCACAACATAAAGTGTTTGATTATACTTACTCAGTACCTGAACTGGTCAACACATCTTCATCCACTGATACACCATAGTTATTGTAGAATCAGTTCATCGTGGCTGCAGTAATTAAAAGAATAGAGTGTCTGTCTCCATCTCACAACATAGGAGACCTTTCACATTGGACTGTTTTCAATGTGATATCAAAATTATCATGTAAATTTTCGCATTGAACAGTCAGGGCCTGTGTCTTGACTCTTCCTTTCGGAGTTACCCTTGATACCCTGATTGGCTAAAATTAGAGTGACTTACGTGAATGCTGAGAGTTTGTTAAAGACTGCCTGATTATATCCCCACCTCCCCATTACAGACTTTCTGCAATTATTATGGTTCCACAAAAGATATGCATGAAGCGTAAGGTCGTTCGGATATACGTATGTTACGTTGTCTTGTTTTGACGTGCCTGGACGGGTGGTAGTCCCGTTGGACAACCATTACTAGAGATTTTTCGTCCGAAAGAGCTATTTGGCTGTCGAGGAATTTCGAGCCCTGCTGGATGCGTGTGTAAACGCTACTGCATGTGAAATTGATATCACATAAACCTAATTCTCGCTCATGAAAGCTTGTTTGCTTGATTTTCTTACAGTGATAGTGTCATTCGGAAACAGAAGACAAGTAGCAAGAGAATGGACCTACACTCTCGACTTTAAGGCCTGGGGTTTATTCGATGTCTGTCGTTACGTTAAGCCAACGGAAGGAAGGCATTTCGGCGGCATGTACTGCATGTCCGACAATGTAAGTTTCCATGGATGTTTTCATCAATTTCACATTGCTTCATTAATACATAAGAAGCCCTTACATAAGGTGTCTGATCTTTCTACTTTTTTCAGTGGGGAACTTGTTTTCCAGATAGTTGCAATAGCAGTGAAGTGAAATACCTTTTAACTGAATGTAAGTAAAGTTGCTTTTATATCTATGCAAATCATGCATATTATGTGCCTCTATCTATCTATCCGTCAAGCGATCGATCAAACGACCCAATTTTTCCGTCTGTTTGTCTGTCTTGCTGGATTTTTTTTCTATTTCCATCTGTATATCTGTCAGAAGTTCGTCTCTCTATCTATCTATGACGCAACAACAGCATCGACATAAACATACATACTGATAGATAGTCATGGATTTCTAACTCTGTACATATTTCATATATTTATGATATTACATATATTAAATATCTATAAATATAACAAAGACTTGATTGACATTGAACAATTTTATCTTCTGATGATATGCAGCTGCCATTGCAGAGCCGGGTTTTGTATACTGTGTTAAAGACATTCCCTTCAGTACGGGAGATTACGTCGCTATGTAAGTTACCAATTCACTACATTTTCATTGACTGAGTCAGAGATCATTGTTAGATCGATTAATTGATAATTGATTGATTGATTGATTTAAGGTTTAAGTTTTTGATCAACAAACATTGTAGATGGTTAAAAGAGAATTGAATTGTCGAGCTGTTTGTTTACAGATTGTTAGTCTTATTAAGGGAATAGATCATTTAGTTAAACCATCTCTTTTCGATAACTTATACATGATACTTGGTTTTATCATGCTTTCCCTTCGGAAATATCGGTACCCCTAAGATAATATTGAAAATACGCTCTCTATATCTAGTCAAACATTTACAGAGTTATTTATCACCCGTAAATATTCTTCAATGTGAGTAAGATTACGGTAAATAATCATCACATCCCATATTTAAGTCAAATATTCAATTCGTCACCAAATAATTTGTGAAACAAAGGCCTGTTTCTGCCTTTAAAACCTGCAAAAGGACGACAGTTTCTTATTATTTTTTGTTTTCATAAATGAGTATACGTTGACACAAGCAAGGAAATTTCATTAGTTTTGTTCGATAACATAAGTCATATAATTCTTCATCAGTGTCATATGTAGTGTTGTACTTGGTTTGATGGTACTCGGCACTTCATACGATGTTATTTGGCACTGGAACCTCAAACGAAAGATCAAGAGGAGTAAAAAGATCGCTAACATGGACACAATAAAAGAAGAACTGGTAAAAAATAAGTCCACGATACACGAACTCAAGAAGAAAACACCAGGTGTGAGATATAATGCAGCTTTGCTCTTTTGTTAGTCTAAGACTGATTAATTGCATGGCATTCACTTCGACAAACGCGTTTCATAAACATGAAATTTAAAATGTCTATTTGACAAGACTTATGGGATTATCAAACGACCATTAATAACAACCGTTAAGTAAATTTTAGAATAAGACTAAGTTTCAGATGATTTTGAATAGCGTCAGGATTGAAGTGATGAAGACTCACAGTGGTACTAGAGTCACAAATCTACACTCAGTCTCACTGCGTCAGTACATAATGGCTTGCCATTTTTGCGGTTCAAACAGCTTGTTCACACAATCAAATTTTTCCTATTTCAGGTATTCTCGGCAGGATCTTAATTTCATTCTCTGTCGTAACCAATGGTAGGAAACTTCTCGGCACAAGCTCGGGTACTGCCGGAACGATCTCGGCTATCAACGGAATTCGAGTGATCAGCATGATGTGGATTATTCTTGGACATTCCTATTTTTTCTCGTTATCGTCCATAGGTTCGTAGTTTAAACCTCGATTTTGTCACATGTTTACAAAAAAGAACTCTACATGATAGGGAATTCCTGTCTGTCTGTCTGTCTGTCGCTGTCTGTCTGTCTATTAGTCTGTTCGTCTGTCCTCAAAATGGCCAGACAAAGATCAATAATCTGATCCCTAATAGCGCTGTTCCCAGACACTGCTGCATGCGGACAAACTTTATCAGTATGCTTGACTGTTTTTGCATTTTGTACTCTGAGTCGTGAATATGTCTTTCAGTATTCATTGTTACACCAGCAGTCGCCTACTAGGTGTATTTTCAGTATTCTTGCATGCGTAATTTTCAAACACGTAATCTATTATGCGGACAAATATTTATTTTTGCATATTAATGAGAGAACAATGACGTCAATTGTGAACAGCCCTATTTCGGTATCAAATGAATAATAAATACCAATTTCAAAATATATTACTTGACTATCATTAAAGTATCACGTTTATAATTGCTTGCTGCTTTATCCATCCCAGGCCTTTACAAGGCGGCAAACCATGATCTTACCCTCGCCAAAACCCATGACACCTTGGTTCACAGCCAAGGTTGGGCTGTTCCGAATTCACAGCTGTAAACAGTGTATAAATAACATGGGTGGGTGACTTCGAATTCGCAATAGCCTCGTATTGACCTTATACCATGACGTCATGGTTTTTGGCAAGTTCCGCTGGGCTGCTCAGGGCCCAAGCTCGATATAACAAGCAAGCAACAAACAACATGCACACTACTGTTTTTGACATCATTCATTTGATACCAAAAAAGGGGTTGTTGGTCTTTTCCTGGCCATTTACGAATCACATGGTATGTCTGTCTGTCTGTCTGTCTGCCTACCTGTCGTCTGCCTAACTATTCTGAAACAGCTGGTTCACGGTTTCTCTTAATGTCATAGCGAACTGAAGCTGTGTTCTCATAATGAACTTCCTTCTTTGTGACGTGGCATCAAAACGGACGAATAGTGATGATTTTCATGCAATATCAAGTATTCTCCTCCTACTTATAGCGAAAGAATTGAAAGTTATCTTGAAAGCCCTTCTAATGGTCCAATTGCCCGTTTTGAGTGTGAGACATGTTCTGACAGCCGTGTAAACCGTCCAAAAATTAACGCACAGAGACACACGCAAGTTCCGTTGTACTTGGGGTGCCTGAAAATGATCGACGTTACAGAACGCGTTCGATGTAGAAAGTTTTACCGCGTGCTTAGCAATGTTTTTCTCCTACATTGTAGAATGACCATGATGTGTAACAATTGCACCTATTGTCATTTCACTGTAACAGGAGACTTCTATTATGTTATAAATGAGGTTTTTACAAGATTCTCATCTCTGGTATTGTATACTGGTGTTTTCGGAGTAGACACATTTTTCTTCCTCAGGTAAGTTCCACAGGTTCTCATCATTATATTTCAATTAATATCCTCCGTCTCTTTTTACTGTTTAATGATATCAACTTTTTCTTCCCAGTCTCAAAATGGATGAAGTGTGAGAAGAGTTAAATCCTACTTGAAGAATATTTTCCCGTGTGACCGAGTTTGTCATCGACTAATTTTTGTTTGATCTGAAATATTCTCTGAGAAGTTTTTTAAAAATGAACCTCACTATCTGGCTCTTTATCAACTAAACTATCCAGCAAATTCGTGAATATTTTCAGCATAGCCAATCATGACATTCCAGAAGATTGCTGAGATCGTCGGTGTTTACCGTGACAACGCTCGAAGTTGGTCTCGGTTATTATCTCTGTCAAAAATGTTGTGACAGTCATTCGCTGCGAACATCCATATAATAGGAACTTTCTTGGCAAGCCTAATCCCCTGTGTTTCAGTGTGTTTCGTTCGGGTAGCGTGAAAGTAAACGTTATATTCCTAATCGAAAATACCGAAAACAACTTGAAAGCACGTGTTAGTTATGCAAACTTCGTGTAGATGGATTTGGCAGTGAAAATGACAATGATCTCTTACACTTCCAAAGAAATACATCACACATCGTAACATCATTTCAGAGTCTAATAGGGATATCTTCATCTTGCAGTGGATGCCTTGTATGCTACGTCACGCTGAAACAGTTACATAAAACCAAAGGCAGATTGAATTGGTTCCTGTTCTACTTTCATCGTTGGTGGCGTCTCACCCCTGCATTTGGATTGATGTTATTGATATGGTCTACGGTGACTTTGTACCTAGGAGACGGTCCAATACATGATCAAAATGTGTTAGGTTATCAACGACCGTGTAAGGATTATTGGTGGGCTACTATTCTCTACTTTAACAACTTGTTTCCATGGCCCCCATTCTCCAATACTGTGAGTATTTCTGTTTTCTCAAATGTATTCACTTGTAACAGTGTAAACGTTACACACCATCAAACATAAGATTAGCATGTATTTAGCGCACAAAGTGAAGAGTCTATAGACTTTCACAATGGTATTGTTAGCTTCCCTTTGTTGCCGATACGATGTTTCAAAGCAATCAAGCGTTAACTTTTGATGAAGTTGAGAGTTCGAGAAAAACAGTGAGGAGGGACTTGATTTTGATCGCTTTAAAATTCAAAAAGGTTTACGTATATCAATATATCATGAAGTAAGTCTTGAATTGTTCAAGGTTGTTTATTATTTAAGTCATTTCCAATGACAGAGAAGAATTGCAACGAAATGTTGCTGCTCCACAAAAGCACAACAAGCACACCATGATCACAATTTATCCATGAAGATAATGATACAGGAGAGAGTTCAGCCACAAAGTGTGTGTGTGTGTTCTTGTTATGGAATGCTTGAGTGAATACCACTTGTGTTACGCCCTTGAAATTGAATATATAGCTGGTTAAGAATGCTTCCATTAATATTCATAATTACCACTTTAGTACTTTGCCTGAGAAATTATTATTTCAGTCACTTCTCAGTGCACAAGTCACTCACCTTGTTATCTTCATATCCAGTCAGACACCTATTTTATCAAGATACATCGTGGAAGCACAGTATCAGGAGATCCCTCTTATACAGTCAGTGATTCCAGTTAGCTATATCATTAAACAAAATTTCATGAAAATTTACAGAACACCTAATTTGTATGTCAGATCGCCAGTAAATATTCTTTAATATACTGATCGGTAAAAATCATCAAGCAATGATAAAATACTAGCCAGATTGCTATGACATTTAATCAAAGTTTCTCATGCAGATATGTGACTTTTTCCATGTTGTAAATTCAATGTTTTAATTTTTGTGCCTGGTTCTACTCTTCGTTAAGAGTAGATACATTGACAGATAGAGGGTGCTATCAAATGGACGATCTCGCCTTTTTGAACTTTTGTAATTGCAAAAAAAAATGAAATACTTGCATTAAAGGTATACTGTCACCTGTTCCAATTTTGCCACAGTTACCATGGAAAGAGAAAATCTAACCAATCACAGATTTTAAACGGGTGGCCGCTTTTTAAAAACAGCGCGCTCACATGGGCATTTTGAATAGCAAGGAACGCCCCTTTGACCATATATGGCATACTTAGATTACAGGTGACTGTATACCTTTAAGTCACTCAGAGTACAAAAGGGTGATGATGTGTAACTTTAAAAGAGTCATGATTGTTTCGAATGAAAAGTTGTCCCATAAACAGCATTAAACACAATGTAATTGAGTCATGTAACAATGACTGATCGACTAATGATTTATGAACTAATGCATGAAGTTATTTTATTTGTTGTATTATTTATTCACTCATTTGTTGTTCGTTTATTCTATGTTTATTTGCTTACTTCTAGTGCATGAACTGGACTTGGTATTTAGCTACTGACATGCAACTTTTCGTCCTCAGTCCGTTTTTTATCATTCCACTTTACAAGTAAGTGAACTTACATTTCTTACCTTACTCAAAATAAACACATATTTCATGGTTGCAAGAAAATCGTTTTCAACCTTAAACTTTGTGAAATCGCTGAAGCGTATAGAGCCGCTAGACTGAAAGATCCGTCGCTCGAGGGCGCTCTCTACGCCCCTCCCTCTTGAAGAGCGTGCTCTAGGGATGGATCTTTCAGTCTATAGGGTCTCATGACGTCGGCGTTATCTGTGGGATGATGCTGTTGACGAGGAATGGCCAACAAATGTACATCAGTGAAACGTGGAGCAATTATCCTTACTTCAAAAGACACAGTTGAGGTCTTATCAGGGCCTAATATGGGCATATTTAGATTACAGATGACTGTAATCTAAATATGTCAGCACATAAAATGGCATTGAAAACCACTTGAAAAGAACGTTCATCCAGTTCCTTGTAGTGTAGGCTTGAGAGCTGAACGTTGTTGGATGATGGACTGAGTGGAAAAAGAAACTAAAATAAAGCTTCCTTAATTTTCTTTAATTAGGTTTTTTGTGTCTTGATCACAAATTTTGCAGATGGCTACTTCCGAAGTTTGATGAAACAAGTTTTTTCTTGCCCTTTCTTCTGATAAATTTAGGGTTAATGAGTATTGGTTCGTAACAGTACAGTTCAGTGATATTTTCATGTGTTTGTATGAATTTTTCGACTGCAAGACTCGCATTTTAGTGAGAAACAGTTTACTGTGAGCGATATCACACGACAAAATACTCAATGCTCGTGTTTTTTCCTCCACACAGATCACCAAAAGTGGGCACGTTTGTGGTTGGACTTTTCACGGTGATTTCAGTAGCAATCTTGGCAGTTGTTAATACGTACTATGGCTATCCGCTACCGAGTGATCCGACGTAACTATTAGTTCATATACATTCTTCCTTGTGGTAGAGTAATCTTGCTCCTTGCTTAGATTTTCCAACTGTGTATACACGCTCAGCATGCCGTCTACAGCATCAGTGCCTGATAGACTTTCCAGTGTAAGAAATAACGAAGACGAGTGCGAAAACTGACCGCAAGATATTCGAAAATTACGTTTATTCAGACCTAGAAATTCGTGCTGTGATACCACAAAAGAGACAGTTTAAATTGCCATAAATGAAAATGAATTCACAACCTAATATGGTGTACATCACAGCTGTGGTTATTGATATAATTCCAGTATGATGTTCTGTTTGGAAAATACATACTTATTACGTGTCTGTCAACACCTCATACAGGTCCCTGATTTCAAACAGGTACCCCGGTAATATGCAGCTAGATATGGGTTAAACTCCAACTCTGACAATGTCCCTTATCTCAAACTACATTTCTCTTTCAAAACTTTTTCAGATACTACAACGATAACCTAATTGGTGGTGATCTCGTTTATCCAACACCTTGGGGTCACCTGCAGGCGTATTTGGTTGGCATCTATCTCGGTTATGTACTGTGTCGACTCGATGGACAGAAAATCAAAATTAATAAGGTAGAAATCTTAATTATACAGTTCTGGATCTGCGATGCTTTATCGAGCTCCACGAATGATTTGTTTAAAATTCGAATGCAGCTATTGCCATATTAAGGTAGTATGCGCCTCAAAAGTGAAAGACTTAAACTTTTGCTCAAATTTTCTATAAGGAATCTTTCAACCTTACTCTTTCAAAGTCAAGAATAAAAGTCGGGGATTACCGTGCAAATTTTGGTACTAGAGAAACAAATCATCCAAGATTTGCCGATATTTAACATTCAAAATGGCCGCCATCCCTGTTCACTCTATCAAAAAAAATCGATTTTTGGAAAACTAAGACGGTAAAATTTTTTCTCACACCAAAGCTTTAAAATGAACCCCCACAGCGGTAGATCAGAAAAGAAATTGAAAAGTCTGAGAGTCCGGATATCTGTTCCCGAGGCGCATACTACCTTATTGTAGTATGTCCCTTTACAACATGACATTAAAATTATTACGCATTCTTGTGAAGTAATCCACAATATTTTTAAGCTGAGTAGACAATTTAAGTTCTGAAAAATGTTAAAGATTTTGTATGCAGATTTTCGTTTATATTTATAGTTACCGAATCAATTAGTAGAGAATATGTTATCTTCACTGCATTGAAAGTATTATGAGTGAGCCGAATTGTATCCCGTGTGTGTTTAGGGATTATTAGTGCACGTTTTGTATATTTTCAGTGGTTTAATTTGACCATGTGGTGTGTAGCTATCGGGAGTGGCCTGGCCGTTATCTTTGGCCAGTATCCATCCTTAACAGGGAACCATCCAGACCAATGGATTGCGACACTTTACAACTCTGTCACTGGTTTTGTTTTTGTCGGAGCCGTCGCCTGGGTCATATTTGCCTGTGCTACCGGAAATGGAGGTAACTATTGCTGATTATTTCTCTAGAACGCGCCTCGGGGACAGATATTGGGACTCCCAAACTTTTAACAATTCCTTTCTGATCTACCACTTATGGGGGCTCATTTCAAAGCTCTTGGAATAATAAATATTTTCATCGGCTTAGTTTTTCGAAAATCGAAAATTTTATTTTTGCCCCATAGAGTTTACACGGGGATGGCGGCCATTTTGAATTTCAAATATTGGTAAATGTCAGGTAATTTGTTTCTCTTGTAAAAAATTATGCAAGGTGACCCCCGATTTTTATTTTTAATTTGGGGAGAGAATGATTTAAAGTTACATCGAAGAAAATCTGAGCAAAAGTTTTAAGTCTTTCACTTTCGAGACGCATACTACCTTAAAGTAGATGTCCTTAATACTTGGTTCATGCATAAGTGGTTGATGACATTGACTATTTACGTGATATTAGGTCTAGTGTTCTCCTTTTAAAGTTGTGCACAATTAGACAATTTGTTTAGAGATAAAGCCTACAAAACCTGCCCCTTTAATGAATCGTTCATTCTTGTTGTTTCGTTCATACCTTTTTTTTCTCCTCCAAGTATTATATAGACGTGCCCTGAGTAGAACGTGTTAATAATGAATCCATTTCTCAAAAAAACAATATTGTACATGTACATTGTACACAACATTTCGTGGTTTGGAGGCCAACGCTTTGTATATTGCCTACTGTAACCCTCTTGGAGGCGCTCTCGCTACACGACCTTATACGTTAACAAATTATGACAGACTTGATTGAGGTGTTTACATAACATCATATTATTCCGCAATTTGCCTGCAGAATCAAAGTTTTCGCTACGTTTGAAACAGCTTTTTTGGTTGAATGAAAATATTTATTCAGACATGTGCCCTTTATTTCGAGTACTTTATAGTTGGTACAGTCTGAGGCCAATGCCAATAAACTTCCCGTATACAAATGCAAAATTGCAGTTTAACGCTCGTCGCATGTTACAATGTAGTTTTATTTTTGATAATCTGTCATCATTCCACAGGTCCTGTTCATACTCTGTTATCATGGAGTGCCTGGAGTCCACTGTCTCGTCTGACTTACTGTGCATACTTGGTCCATCCAATCGTCACGTACCTCTACTATTGGAGTAGAAAAACGGTGATAAATTACACAGAAATAAACATGGTCAGTTGTAATTTTTGTAGCATTTTTAAATCTTTTAATTTGCGTAGTCTTTTGACTGTATTTTCGACTGTAAATCCAACGGTCTTTACGAGAATGGCCGTTGTTTATCTTTCTGTTTTGTTGAAAAGCAAATATTAAAGTGGACTGTCTCTTCGTGATTGAATTGGAAAACTCATCCTCGTTCGTGTGATTATTCTTTTTATTTGCGATTTCTATCAATTTGATTTGGCTTTAATTCGAGAAACCTGTTCAATTATCACTCAATGCTGAATCACCTGATTGTGTGTCCTTTTTCTGCATTACAGATCTATTATTACGTGTCAAATCTGGTCCTGTCCTACGCCCTGGCGTTTGTCGTATCCCTCGCTATCGAGTCACCAATGATTGGATTGGAGAAAATAATTTTTCGACGTTGAGTTCTCAAGAATCAAACCCGCAAGGCTCTTCCCTTGTTATCATTATTTGCTTGGTTCTTCATGGAATACGAGAGCTGTTTCAATTTTTTACTTCATCCAATGATCTGTTGATGTATGCAACCATTCACTGTAGCGAAATGACGAATGTAATTTGATGCACTTTGTGAAAATTACTTTTTTAAGTACTCAGTCATTAGGTGTATGGCCAATTCATGCGATATCTACAACTGGCCTGGAACTTATTTTGTCAACTAGGAAATTCTTACCAAATGTAATTAACAAATACTGTTGTAGCTTACGTCTTTTGCGCATGTCAATTTATTAGCAAGATCATGTCGTATTCCCTTTAACGCTGGCCCATAGATAGTAATTGGAATTAGGGAGCTTTCAGTTATTATAAGTAGTGATTTCACAAACACTAATCCTATGATGGATGCAAATTCTCACTGTTAAGTACTGTAACCTCTGTGTATTGATGCACAAATTAATTCGTACTCACCAAATCAAACATACGAACAAGCTTTACCAAAACTATTCGAGCAGACGACACTTTCAAAAGAGTACTGATAGAAAACTTCGCCATTTTTATCAGGGTCCTACAAGCCGTGCAATGTTCGTATTTGGAGCCAGGGAGGGTCTTGTGTTACATATTGGAAAAGAGGGAGGGTAAATTTTTACACGATGGACCACCCAGGATTTCCTCCAGCCTACCTCCCTCATAATAACTAAAAGCTTCCATAAAAATGTTTGATGTAACTTGCGAAGTGTAGAAGTCGCCATCTAAACTTGTTTTGATTGATTGCTTTCACCTGATCAACATTTTTATGGGATCACTGCTGTCAGCATCATGCAAACTTGCGTGTTCCATGCAGACAGTGTGTTTTGAGGAATTGAAATTCTCTGAAAGAGACGCTGACAGTGAGAAGAAGAAAAACAATTCATTTTGGTCTACAGACAATAGTCTGTAAAGTGCAATGACACCAGTTTTTTTCCTTTGATTACTATGTACACAGGACAAATAATTTGTTTGAACAAAACTGTTGTATTATACAGACCAGTGTCGTGTATGGTAATCTTTTCTCAATCTTGAACAGAGGTTGTCAATCGTAAACTCTCATTTACAACCCTTGGTATAAAGCTATTTTTGTCTTTGTACAAACAGAATTTCTGACTGCATCAAGTTACAGTGGCCACGGGTCTCTTACATTAATGACATCGATAACGCTACCAACTTCTTTGACTTCAGACTTTTTGCCGACTCTACTAATTCGTTCCATTTTGAAACAATAAAAAAATATAAAATCGTTCATTTAACTAGAGAAAACTACTTACATGACAGTCAAGACGTCTCACAAAAGCGCCATCATTGATGGACAATTTTTTATTGATAGTATCCCATAATTGACACTAAGTTTTCTTGTTACTCCAAGTTGACCCTCATCTATCACGAAAACCTCACATTGATAACAACACGAAAATCACCAATCACAAGATTAACATTTTCTGTTCCCCGTCAGACCTAGACTGAAAGATCCGCCGCTCGAGGGCGCTCTCTACGCTCCGGCGGATCTTTCAGTCTGCCTTTAGACCAAGTCTCCGTTTGCAGAAAAAACTCCAAACCTCATATCTGGATAATGCTACGTGTAAATTAACAGATATATTCAGATGTAAGTCTGTATTAGTCTATCAGTGATATCTTCTTCAGGGAAAATATGTGCTATAAATCCAGAATCCGTATCCTTCATCTTGCTGACAAGCTTGAACTTCTAATTTCTAAAACTTCTGCATACGATGTTTATACGCCAAAATTTTCGTTGCTGTTACCAATCGAAGGCATAATATGTTTGTATGTAAGATGACTTCCTCGTATGTGTGCTATTTGTGTCTTATAAGCCAAAGGGGCTGGATGTGGCATGTTACACTGTGATTATCCGTATCTGTATTTGGTCTGTTGCTATATATGAAAGCTAAGTCCACTTAGAGCGTATTCATAAATAAACAACAACAACAACAACAACAACAACAACAAAAAATGCAACCACACAGCCACTGTGCGAAACTAGGTTCACATTACGATTTTAAACATACATACATACATACATACATACATACATACATACATACATACATACATACATACATACATACATACATACATACATACATACAGTATATTTCTCTTAATCAGACTATGTGTCAAAATCATACAGTTGTGTCGAATCTCAGAGATATCTCTCATCCGTGACGTAACACCAGTACGTGGCCTTCTTACCGCGCGATAAAAAGGTGTATGTGTATACACGCAGCGACTCCTTTAGTCAACTATGGTTGTTCGCTGGATGCTCTATTTTGCTACTATCGCCACCTTGGCTTGCCACAGATTTACCGCGGCACATCAGGGATATGATGCCATCTGGAGGTTGAAAAAGGAAACTGAACTTCAATTTTCAAGAATGCCAAACTTAGATGAAATACAAGACGACGTTGAAATGGTTAGTCGTTTGGCAACTCTTCTAGCCGCCATTCGTTCAGATGTTCGACCGACAAATGAAAGGCTGTCTGCTACCTGTGGCAACGACACGCTCAGAATGGTCGACGACTGGTTATTCTGAAAGCTACGCCCGCCAAAGTAAGTAAGGCCGTGTAAATAAAATTCTTTGTTTGCCGTCCTTGGATTTTTGAAAAACCTACCAGCCAGCCAGCAAAAAAGACAAACACAGAAAAAAAAACACAACACAGATCAATCGCATAAACTCTAACTTTCCCATCGGTTTATGGGTCACAAGTATGAAAAAATCATCTGTTACATTTACAATGCAGTGTTTCTTATGCTCTTCATTAGCACGCTGAAAACAGTGCGTGGAAACAAAGGTTATACTTGTGTAAATACAACAAGCATACTTAGAGTTAGGTGACTCTGAGTCTGAACAAAAATTCCATAATAAACAATGGCAATAAACACTATACCAGTACATAATGTACAACATGTACAGTGTGATAGTAATCAACTGGTTGTGTTACGAAGATCTACAGATTGTCTCTGACGGAGATTTATGCACTGGGTGGTCATAGGTGCCAGTAAAACTATTAATTAAAATAACAAGATCTCAGATATGAATAAAAAGCATATTTGCGACAACTGCAACTTACGTATACGAGGATGTTTACAAAGTTTTGAAGAAAACAAAATATATTTGAATTAACACCTAATGAAGGAACCTAAGAATTTCACGTAATGGGTTCAATTTTGCAACGTGTCTAAGTGACATTTGTATATTAATTATAACACGTAAATTTAAGATCGAGACCTGTATTGATGTTTACGATTGGACGTATATTTTTATCTTTAATTTATATCTATCATGATCAAAACCAAGCTTTAAACTTAGTTTAAAATCCCATTCTAAAATAATACGGGAAAGGACAAGAGAGAAAAACACAACAGACAGGGCAGGAGGACACAACGACCAAAGAGTAGTCCAGGGCATTTAGACAATTGGAGAAGCGTAGCTTGGACGGCACCTGTCAAGCTTGTCTACCGAGAAGTAAAGTCTATATAGTACCAACGAAACACTATTTCGAAATGTTGGGGTAAGCTTACAACAAAAAGGTGTTCTTGCAAAACCTGAACATTCCACATATTAAACTGCAAAAGTTACTGAGTATAACAAAGTATAGATGTCACTCAGAAAACAAATGCTAAACATCTTGGTAAAAGGTGAAACTGTCTCTTCCATACAACACAGTCCCTCTATCCATAGTGGATAGAGGGACTGTGCATACAATTAGAATTTTTGCAGTAAGAAGAGTGGGTAGCTGAGCAAATCATAACAGCCTCGAGTACAAATCCTCCTTTTTAAGTGTCAAATAAATACTAGTCCTGAGCACTGTTTCTGTTGAGTTAAATGCTCCATTAGCTGTAACTTTAAAGGCTATTTATTCTGAATTTTGTGTATCAACTAGTCTTTTACCCGCAATAGCGCTGTTCACGGTTACAGGTTTGTTACTAAATATAGCTGTACGCGCGCGACATTGGACACGCAGCTTGAAATGCGGACAAATTTTATCAATGTTGCATGCGTGGCTGTTTTTGCAGCTTGTACTCTGAGTCGTTAATATGTTTTTTAGTATTCATTGTTACACTAGCAGTCACCCACTGAGATGTATTTTCGTCGTTCTTGCATGCGTAATTTTCAAAAGCGTAATCTAAAAATGCGGACAAATATTTATTTTTGCATATTAATGAGAGAACAGTGACGTAAACTGTGAACAGTCCTATTCTAATAGCGCTGATCTCGGTGTCAGGTTTGTTAATAGCTGCGCGCGCGACTTCGAACACCGCTGCCTGAAAATCGGACAAATTGTGTTACTGCATGCGCGGTCGTTGTTGCAACTTGTAGTCTGAGCCATAAATTCATATGAATTAGTGTGATTTTCTGTATGCATTATGACACTAGCAGGTTTTAATTTCATTGTTCTTGCCGAAAATGCGGACAAATTTTTGCACATTAATGAAAGAAAAATGACGTTAAGTGATCAGCGCTATTGCATACTAAAATGCTGAATATTCTGTTTGTCAAGACAGCAATGCCGAATGGCCGTTGCTATTTTTGAAAACTGAATTCTAATCCGGACTTATAAAATGACCACATCGTTTTTAGCACAAAACAGTGTTCAAAGTGAAAGCAACTTATACTGCGTACGAACTATTTGGAGCATTCAAGAACGAACATTTCATCGGCGGTAACTGCTTGCCCCACCACCGGGCTGCTTGCCCCCTCGTGATCAATCGTGGATCGCGCAGAAGCTGATGGAAATTCAGTTCCATTCCTTATTCGAAGCTAAACCAGTCAAGAATTGTTTTCGATCCGTCTTGTATGGAGACCAAGCCAATACAGCGCACTTCCGCCGATTTGGAAACTTTGAGGGAGAAATAAACTTGTGAAACGGTCGATCGATCTTCACTTACGGTATACTGCAGTCCACTACAACAGGAGGTGCACATGTACACTTTACGTACAGCGGTTGATGTAACCCTTTACGATAGGTAATCTGATTTGTATCGAAACGATCGTACGACATTTGCGTTTTGAGACATTTGAGTAAGTTGCTGCGTCATTGCCAACAAAGGAAGGACACAACGCGTCGTATTTTCGAGCATACGATCTGTGTTTGTTTTTCATATTTCGTCCAAAAACCTACCCGCACGCGGACGGCAAACAAAGAATTTATTTTACGGCGCCAAAGTAAGTAAGACAGAGAAAGACTGACATTCATCGTTGTCTAATTCTTTACATGCTGTATTACGCGCGTACACCATTGATGCAATGGACAAACCATTCCCGTATTTTTATATCGACATTAACAATAAAATGCCAGTCTTTCTGTTAAAAACTGTCTGTCTACACTTTATAATATTTGCCACATGAAGTATAGAATGTCAACGCTCCCTAATCTTATATGCACCAGTACCCATTACCTGAAGCTTGTTTAACAATCGATCCTATGCAAACAACAACGAAGCTACACTATAAGCATGATAAGGCGTTACGCTAATATAAGTTAAAAGTCGATGATTAATGCCACTATCATGTTGTGCAGCAATACCTCACCAAGTGTGATTGTGTGACGTCAATACCGACAGGATCAATGGTCTATTATTTGTCCCTCCCTTATCATGCTTATGAGCTATCGCATCAAATAATGCCTAGGAACTGTTCAGAACGAGTAAATGCAGACTTCGCTTTAAATTTAGGGTCGAACGAGCCTCGGGGACAGACATTCGGTTTTACAAGTCTTTCCTGATCTACCACTTGTCGGGGTTCATTTTAAAGCCCTTTTCAGAAAGAAAAACTTTCGCCGTCTTAGTGTTTTGAAAATCGAAACTTTTATTTTTCTATTTGGAATTAACACAGGGACGGCGGCCATTTTGAATTTCAAATATCGATCAATCTTGGGTAATTTGTTTCTGTGACGGTGACTCCCAATTTTTATTCTTGATTTTGAAAGAGAATGGTTGAAAGAGTCCCTTGAGGAAAGTTTGAGCAAAAGTTTAAGTCTTTCACTTTCAACTAGTGTAGATGTTAATTAATTAAATTTTTGAAACTTTTCTTTTATTTTTTCTCATTTCTTGCTCAATTTTCCTCTAAAACTGTTCGTCTTTGTAACTGTTTGGCATCATCCTGGAAGGACCGAATGTCATGTTTATCTGTGGACTTGATGAAATATAGGACGACATTTAATTATTACGGAATATTCTTCGTTGACAAAATTATCCCTACACAGGACACTTCATTTGCTCAGCTCGCATTACGAAAGACGTGAGTAACAGTTGCGGCAAGAATGCCATTAGAACAAACAAACTGACATTTTTCTCGATTATAACTTCTATATCTGATTTTTGTATTGCTTTTTTATTTCCCAACAGTGATAGTGTCCTTCGGGAACAGAATAGGAGGATTGAGGGAATTCCCCCACACTCTTGACTTCAAAGTCTGGGGTTTATTCGAGGTTTGTCGGGACGTGAAAGCAACCGAAGAAAGGTCTTTTGGTGGCATGTACTGCTTGTCAGACAATGTAAGTTTCTAGAAGGGAGTATCAATTTCACTTTGATACATTAAAGCACTAATAGCTGCGAATTTTATACACTTTTTTCATGATTGTATTCTCAAACCAAAGTTGTTTCGCATAAATGTGCTGACTGAAATATATGTATAGAAGTATCACTGCTCGCTGATTTGGACCATGCCTACACGCTTAAACAGGTTAAATAATAAACGGATGCCGCATTCATAAAATGGCGCCCTACGGAAAAGTACAAAAACGCAGTATTTCCTGCACATACACATCGTGATCACGAAGGAAACAAACGTTTGTTTAACATGATGTCATTTACTTGAATGCACATCACACGATGGCCAACATTTTGTTGTTGTAATCTTCATTTTCTCTGTCACATTAGTTTTTGAAAATGGCGGGAAATCTAAAATGATGTTCAAACGTTTGTATTTACTTGCTACTTTCGACACCTTTGACAGTGTTACACACTTTTTCAGCCTTTAATGGATCTTATTCAAAAAACATTCTTGGAAAACAGGATATTTTGTGACCAGTTTAATACATATTTGCAGCTATTGGGGTTTTACTACATATACAGCTTTAGAACTTACCTATTTAAAGTCGCTTCGCCTTTCTATTTTCTCAGGTGTGGGGAACTTGTTTTCCAGACAGTTGCAATGGTACTGAAGTACAATTCATTTTAAACGAATGTAAGTAATGAACTTGCTTATAAATATTATCCGTATTGTACACATGGTGGCTACATCTGTCTCTCCACCAATCTATCAACCTGTCTATCGATAGATCGACTAACCAATATCTCTGTGTCTGTCCAACTGTATTTCTGTAAATCTATCTGTCTGTCGGTCTGTCGGACTATCTCAAACTCTCTGTCTCTTTACCCAAGTCGCAACTACTGTATCTTCGTAAATGTATATACTTGTAAATATATTCATATCATATGACACATATTACATATCTATTAAGATGTTTGTAATCTGGAATTGACATATCTGCTAATAACATTCTTCTGCTAACAAGATAGATGTCTTCTGAAAGGGTTTAATTTCTTAAATTAAGATAAAAATAGAGAAGACAATAAACCGCGTTAACGTTTTCAATGGATTCCCATTATAATCTTAATATCTTGGTTCTATCTGGTCGAACACTTGCGAATAATGATTTTGCAATCCATCTACTCAATGTTTCTTTTTCTGTTTTGATCATTTTACTGTCGTATCTTCTATGAACAGTGCCCTCTACCGCATTGTTTTGTTACACTGCAAAAATACTCCTTTACACCTCACACCGTCTACCACGCTATCTTACTCCGCCGAGTATCGTCTGTGAGATGAGAATCTTACATTTTGTTTCTTTCCCCTGAAATATCTACATCCGTTTTATATATCTTATGTTGGACAACAAGTGTCACTATTATTTCACTATTATTTTCTATTTTCTGCTCAACTTCAGGATTGTGTTTTTATATATATATATATATATATATATATATATATATATATATATATATATATATATATATATACATTTTATATATTATATATATATATATATATATATATATATATATATATATATATATATATATATATATATATATATATATAAATTTGTTACATAGTTAAAGGTGGAAAACCTCCATATAAGCTGACGCAGGCATGTACAAACATTAGTAAAAAACACAGATAGACAGACACAAATGTATACATACCTGCACAGAAATAAGTCTGTCGCAACATTTAGTAACTTATTACGTCAAATATATACAAAGACTTGACAAGGAACGATTCTTTTATTTTTGTACAGCCGGCATTGCAATATCGGACAATGTATACTGCGTTAAAGACATCCCCTTTCGGACTGGAGATTACGTAGCCATGTAAGACACGAACTATTATTTTAAATTTTCCTTATCTGCATCGGGCTATTCCCTTCAAATGAGCTCACTTTTTACCTTCGCCGGAGGGCTGCGGTAGGTCCTATTGAAATTTATGTGATCACTGTAGCTGCTGTGTAAATTTGAGAACAGAAATAAAAGAAACGCTTCTAGAGTTCAAGAAATCGTTAGAACAAATTTCTACCGGAAACTTTGCAGTCTTTGTACAGGGGAAGTAAATACTTTTATTTTTTGTTTGTTTTTTAGGTTATTGACATTATCTGTCATGACTTGTGTAAACAATAACTACAAAATACAAATCACATAATTCGCCACAATCAAAAACATATACAAGTTTGGTCGGTAGACTTTTACTTCTTCAACAAAATGTTATTGAGTGACCTCCCTCGGAATAGATAGTGCCTATGCAATAAAGGCTGTACCTGGCATTGTGATTTAATTTCTTTAACGTAGCATGCGCCTCGAATGAGAGACTTAAACTTTTGCTCAAACGTTCATTTATTCTCGTTCGAAATCAAGAATTAAAATTGAGGGTGCAAATTTTGGTACTAGAGAAACAAATAACCCAAGATTTACCGATATTTGAAAATAAAAATGGCCGCCATCCCTGTGTTAACTCTATGAAGGAAAATAAAAGTTTCGAATTTCGAAAAACTTCGCAGATGAAAAGTTTTCTTACACCTAGAGCTTAAAAATGAGCCCCCACAAGTGGTAGATCAGAAAAGAATTGTAAAAGTTTGAGAGTTCGAATATCTGTCCCCGAGGCACATTCTACCTTAAACCTCCAGACCAGTCCAAATCTGCCAGCAGTGTTTCTCATAGTTTTTTAGGAGAACTCATTGTTCGGAAGGGCTTGAGACCTTCATTTACATTTACATTTTAATGCTACATTGATTTATTTTCACAAAACATCATCAGTCAAAAATAAATTTGATGTATTCCTGTACCTTTAGTGATGCTCAACATGTTTTAAATGTAAAAATTATCAGAGTTTGTTGATTTAATCTGACTATGTCCCTCTTCGATAGCCGATGCATGGTTTTCGGGTTACGCTATTACGCTTCAAAGTATTCGGTGTGGGATTCCCATTGAAATACTAGATCTCCTAAGACAGTACAGAAAAAATACTCACATGAATTTCACCTCTTTATACTTATACTTACATAGATTTTCGCCAATACATTCATCTACCTAATCATTATCACATAACAGTGAGTGCGAATCTTACACAGCTTGTAGCCAAACAATCGGCCAATCGTCTTGTAATCTTTTGGGAGAAGACTTGTTTCTTCTTGTTAAAGAGATACAGTTGTCGGAACTGCGTTCAAACTTCGTATGGGACCCATTCGACCAATGTAAACACTGTATCCAAGGTACGATGTTGATTGATGAAAGTTAAAACAAGTCTGTCATAATCTACATCGAATAATTTAAATGTTGCAGCTATGATGATGAGGTGCATCTGGATATCTTGCACGAAATACATTGTTTGTAAACAAGAAACTCGCACAGGCGCAGTTCCGACGACTGTTTCCCTTTAAATTTGACGGAGAGTGACAAAATCAACTTTCTATATGTTATCATTGATGAAGATTGGACAATGACACTAGCAATGATTTTATCACTTTTGTTGATTATGTGTCATTAATTTCCTCATC
Organism: Ptychodera flava; assembly: GCF_041260155.1. Lineage (NCBI taxonomy): Eukaryota > Metazoa > Hemichordata > Enteropneusta > Ptychoderidae > Ptychodera > Ptychodera flava. Next base: position 15,527,474 of record NC_091944.1, on the reverse strand, counting down.
AGCGTAATATGCAGTATCATAGCCGGTTTGATGATACTTGGCACTGCCTGCGATGTTATCTGGCAATGGAACCTCAAACGAAAGATCAAAAGAAGTGAAGAGATCGCTAACATGGACACAATAAAGGAAGAACTGATAAAATATAAGTCCACGGTAGACGAACTCAAGAAGAACACACCAGGTATGAATATACTGCAACTTAGTTGTCTTACTTAAAGAATGATGAAATCTAATTAAAATGTACCCCTTTCAATATATGTATTTCACAAACAGGATATATACAATTACAACGGAATCTTATAGGTTTCGTGATCCTAACATATAGGATGGGAGTCTAGTGTTTACTTATTCCAGAAAAACGTAATGTAGTTAAGTTGCAGTCTAATAACATGAAGAGTCCAAGTTTTCGCCGTTATTTTCCTGTTATTTTTCGTTATTTTCCTGTTCTAGGTGTTCTGGGCAGGGTGTTAATTTCGTTTTCTGTCGTCGCAAACGGTCGAAAACTTCTGAACACAAGCTCTGGTAGTTCCGGAACGATCTCGTCAATCAATGGAGTACGTGTAATCAGCATGATGTGGATAATGCTGGGACATTCCTACTATTTCTCCTATCGATCTGTAGGTTTGTACGTTATAACTCCCATTTTGGTGTACATAAGTAAAATGAGGGTTTTCCATATATATGGAAAATTGAGTGTCTGTCTCTCTATCTGTTGTCTGTCTGAATGTCTGTCTGAATGTCTATCTGTCTGTCTGTCTGTCTGTCTGTTTGTCTGTCTGTATGTATGTATGTCTGTATGTATGTATGTATGTATGTATGTATGTATGTATGTATGTATGTATGTATGTATGTATGTATGTATGTATGTATGTATGTATGTATGTATGTATGTGTGTGTGTGTGTGTGTGTGTGCGTGCGTGCGTGCGTGCGTGCGTGCGTGCGTGCGTGCGTGCGTGTGTGTGTATGTATGTATGTATGTATGTATGTATGTATGTATGTATGTATGTATGTATGTATGTATGTATGTATGTATGTATGTATGTATGTATGTATGTATGTATGTATGTATGTATGTATGTATGTATGTATTGTATGTATGTATGTATGTATGTATGTATGTATGTATGTATGTATGTATGTATGTATGTATGTATGTATGTATGTATGTATGTATGCATGCATGCATGTATATATGTACGTACGTACGTATGTATGTATGGACATGCGTATGTATTGTCTGGCTGCACATTGCATAAGCTTACAACAAGTCATCGTAAATGACATGTAGTCCCCACTTGGTAAATAAATGTGAAAAACCATTGACGGAAATCATTGTCTATGAATATGAAATAGAAAGCATGGTAATTTCTTACATCAGCTGTAATTATTACCTGTATGTCTGATCTAGTACCACACGGTCATTATTGCGAATACTCTTGTTTTCACAGGAGACTTTAAGTACATTCTTACTGAGGTTACAAAGAGATTCTCATACCTTGGATTGTTAAACACTTTCTTCGGAGTGGACACTTTTTTCCTCCTTAGGTAGGTCACCAGGTATGCACATAATCATGTTGCGGTATCCTTAGGCCCTATGTTCACACGACTGTAATCCCGTGCGTCCTAGCATATTTTATCCATTCTGATACCAGGGGAAAAAGTTACTAGAAGAATACGTACACGGTCTATGACCTGTGTGACATAACACCGACAAAATTCGTCTTTATCGTGCAATAATTGCATCTCTGCAAGGAATCTTATTCAATCATAACAAATGCTGTGAACGTCCAAAATGGTCAAAGTCTTGACAAGCCATGCGCCCTGTGTTGCAATTATCTTTATAGACGTTAAAAGAAAATAAACTTCATTTTCCGAAACACAAATATCGGGGGAAAAAAGGTTATTTTACCGTGCTTTTATGAACAATGAAGGATTTCTGTAAGTGGATTTGACAGCGATGTGAAGATAATATCATATACATTAAAAATCAAATCAAATCGCAATATCATTTCAAAGTCTATATAATAGGAGTATCTTCATCTTGCAGTGGATGCCTTGTATGCTACGTCACGCTGAAACAGTTACATAAAACCAAAGGCAGATTGAATTGGTTCCTATTCTACTTTCATCGTTGGTGGCGTCTCACCCCTGCGTTTGGACTGATGTTGTTGATATGGTCTACGCTGACACTGCACCTCGGAAGTGGTCCAATACACGATCAAAATGTCTTGGAATCTCAAGAATTGTGTCATGAGTATTGGTGGGCTACCATTCTCTACTTTCATAACTTGTATCCATGGCCGGCTAGTTTATCCATTGTAAGTATTCTTCTTATTAAAATATATGGACCGTACGATTTTACCTGAGACTGTGCATCACACGCATAAGCATGCATGTAATACAAAATTAAAGTTTTGATTTCAAAGCCCAAAAATCCGGGTCAGAATTTGGCGTTTGATCAATGTAGTAATTGTCAACTTGTGTCTACTTTTTCGTGTGTACCGTCAACGAAAATTTCTTCTCTGAACTTGTTTGCAGGATTGACCTGATTTTGTTTCAGATCCATAGTTCGTCCTAGCATATGGAACGCCGTAACTTTTGAGGTGATACATTTATATTATGTGACGCAGTGCACGCGTAATGTTATGTAGTATTCCATTGCGTGGTCTAGTCCTGTCAATATGTTATGTAGTCTTTCCATTATGTGGCGTAGTTCTGTCATTATGTTATGTAGTCTTTCCATTATGTGATTTAGTCCTGTCATTATGTTATGTAGTCTTTCCATTATGTGGTGTAGTACTGCCATTATGTTATGTAGTCTTTCCATTATGTGGTGTAGTACTGCCATTATGTTATGTAGTCTTTCCATTATGTGGTGTAGTACTGCCATTATGTTATGTAGTCTTTCCATTATGTGGTGTAGTTCTGTCATTATGTTATGTAGTCTTTCCATTATGTGGTGTAGTACTGCCATTATGTTATGTAGTCTTTCCATTATGTGGTGTAGTACTGCCATTATGTTATGTAGTCTTTCCATTATGTGGTGTAGTACTGCCATTATGTTATGTAGTCTTTCCATTATGTGGTGTAGTACTGCCATTATGTTATGTAGTCTTTCCATTACGTTAATTGATGCAATAATTGACGAATGATTGTGCAAAATCATTATTGTATGTTTGTGTTGTTGTTCTGTTTATTTACTAATTTACTTGTTTGTTTACTTTTAGTGTATGGACTGGGTTTGGTATCTATGCTGTGACATGCAACTTTTTATTCTTAGTCCATTCTTCATCATTCTGCTTTACAAGTAAGTCAGTTTATGTTACTTATCTTATTCAAAATAGTAAACATATTTCCTAGGAAGACAACATTTATTCTCTGGTTTGAACTTTAAATAGGATTTATTGTCGAGCATCAAGTTTCGTTGACACTGCATAAAAGGTAGACGCCACTCACAAGTTAAGGAATGTCAAAAAATAAATTAATGAAATTGTCAACCAATTATCTTGAACAATTATCCTGAACAAATAACGAACACATTCCCGTCGATGTAATGCTTGGGGAGTCTTGATTCAAAACCACCGGGAAAACAAACAGCGTGACAAAACCTCTTGACGATCAAATCAAAGAGCATCGACCAAATTCCCTAAAAATGAACAGGAGAACAGAACTGGAATCACAAAAATCCTTTTGTGTTTTTTCTGATATCATGTTTACATTACAAACAAGAACACGCAGACGGACTTTCAAGATTATTGTCAAAACTCTTACCTTGTTCTTTATTTTAGTTAACTTAGCATTTTAAAAGGGCATCAGACTGGTTCAAAATAGTGTACTTTGTCCATGGCATTGTGTAATTCTTGCACATTCCAGGCGGTCTGTGACGTCTCTACTTTTCTATTATAGGACTCCCATAAATTATACTTCATGATCTATGTTCCATATCTGTCAACATTCATTTCTTTTCTCCACACAGATCACCAAAAGTTGGTACCTTCATGGTTGGAACGTTCACCGTCATTTCCATAGCAATCGTAGCAGGGCTTGCAACCTACTTTGGCTATCCCTTAACAGCTGATCCCACGTAATTATAAATTGTAAAATTTCCTTATGAAATTTTGCTGACTATATATACATGCTCGATATAATTTCTCCATCATAAGTTTTTGCTATCCTTCATTTCAAGCAAAAATTAAAGTCTCCGGACTAGGCGAAAGAATTGCAAATGATTTTTCAAAAGGAAGTATATATTTTCAAAAGGAAGTATATATATATATATATATATATATATATATATATAATATATATATATAATATATATATATATATATATATATATATATGTATATATATATATATATATATATATATATATATATATATATATATAGTGTGCATATGTGTATGTGTGTATGTATGTATGTATGTATGTATGTATGTATGTATGTATGTATGTATGTATGTAACTATGTTTAATGTATTGAAATATATATCGCACATTGCTGTCTGCATTATCCTGTATTTGCCTATCTGTTCAGGTGCATGTTACGCTATATAAAACTCGTATCTACAACGATAAAAAATTCCTCCTAACTACGTTCATCTTACAGTTTCTACAATGATAATCTTCCACTTGGTTATGATCATATTTATCCAACACCTTGGGGTCATCTGCAGTCCTACCTGGTCGGTATCTATCTTGGTTATGTACTCTGTCGACTCGACGGACGGAAAATCAAAATTAATAAGGTAGACGGTTTAACCATGAACTTATTGCACTGTGGTGCTTTAGTATGCATCCAGGTACAATAATGATTTGAGGCTTCACGATTTGTTAGTTTGGAAGGCCAGTGAAGTTTTTGTTATGTACGGCGAGGTCACTATTAAATATCATTATAATATTATCCTTACACACGAATCAAAGTAATTGGTTTCCCGTAATTTTGTAAAGTGAGCCCCAAAGTCTTGGAGATTACTAGATAAAGAAAGTTCTCTACTGGGCCAATGATGTTGACGACTGTTTCACCATGTAGCTTTATTACTTACACTGTGAAACGGTCGTCGGAACTGCGCCTGTGCGAGTTTCTTGTTTACAAACATTTTATTTCGTGCACGATATCTAGATGCACCTCATCATCATAGCTGCAACATTTAAATTACACGATGTAGATTATGGCAGACATGTTTTAACTTTCATCAATCACCATCGTACCTTGGATACAGTGTTTGCGTTGGTAGTATGGGCCCCATGCGACCTTTGGGCGCAGTTCCGACGACTGTATCCCTTTAAAGTACACAGTGGCTACACACAGTGAAGCGTAACACTAGGGTGAGAGACAGTGCAATGTCGGCGTTGAGTCTAGTGACGTGAAGTGTCTCTGTAGAAGGTAGTAATGTCTCTGATTTGGGAAGGCGAGGTTTTCTCTTACTGAATGTTTTTTTTTTTCGGGAAAAGTCAATGAGTCATGAGAAAAGCACATGGTGGATTAAACCGATTGTCTTAGCAGATATAGAATCTCCGGTTGGTAGAATAAACATTAAGGGGAAGCTTTGCCTCAAAGCTGAAATCTTAGAAGGAATGTCATCAAAGTATCTATAGTAAGAAAATATGCTAAAATTACGCAATATAAGAATATATATCCTAACACAATCGGTTAAGTGTTATCTTTGTACCCAGAAAGTTGGATGAGTTGGCCGGAAGACATTCTAAGTGGTTTCCCATATGTGCGTATAGGGAATGTGAGAATGAGCGCATACAAAGTGTTTACGAGGGATGTCACGGTGCGAGTGGACGCGGACCTAAGCGATCAAATTATATTGATCTTGCACGTGTTATTGCCATATGATAATAGGTTTATGACAAGAAATTTTAACAATAAGAAAAGATGTGTCTTTCAATTTTATTTTCCATCTATAACCTTTGACATCAGTTCTCTGTGTGCATCAACCGCTTCATTCCTCAACTCATACTCTAAGGTAGTATGCGCCTCGAAAGTGAAAGACTAAAACTTTTGCTCAAACTTTCCGCAGTAAAATTTTCAACCATACTTTCATCAAATCAAATCAAATCAAATCAAATCAAATCAAATCAAATCAAATCAAATCAAATCACATCACATCACATTCAGGGGTCACCGTGCAAAGGTAGGTACCAGAGAGACAAGTTGACTAACATTTACCGATAAACTAGAAGTCACCATCTCTATATGATTTTTTTCGATTTTCGAAAACAAAGCTGGTGAAAATTTTTCCTAATCCAAGAGCATTAAAATAAGTCTCACAATTGGTACAACAGAGAAGAATTGTAAATTGTTTTTTGAGTCCGAATATCTGTCCCTATATTCCGCCTTTAACATTTCAAATTACGATTTAAGCAACAGTAAAGTGCATTTTCCAAAACCGACTTGAATAACTCTATCCAAAAAAATAAATGATCTTATTTACTTTTCAGTGGTTTAATTTGATTATGTGGTGTGTAGCTATCGGAAGTGGCCTTGCCGTGGTCTATGGCCAGTATCCAGCCTTACAAGGGAATCATCCAGACCAATGGGTGGCAGCACTCTACCAATCCGTCACCAAGTTTGCTTTCGTCACGGCCGTCGCCTGGGTCATATTCGCCTGCGCTACAGGAAATGGAGGTGACTATCGCTTTTTAATACTCCAAAACCTCATTTTTTTGTTTTTCGTTAAGACGGTATTATTTCAACATTATTTACAGGGAACAATACAAAAATACTCATTTTTCTTTTTAAGCCCCAATAGCTGCAAATGTTCAATAAACCGATCTCAAAATATCCTTAGTATTCCAAGAGGTTTCTTTGAAAAAAAACTCATTAGAGACTGAAATAGTGTATAACGCTGCCATGGGTGTCGTGAGTGGCATGTAAATTCAAAGGTTTTAACGTCATTTTAGATTTCCCGCCATTTTCAAAAACTAGTCATATGACAGAGAAAATAAAGATTACAACAACAAAATGTTAGCCACCGTGTGATGCATTCAAGCAAATGGCATCATACTTGTTTCTGTTGTGATCACGATGTGCAGGAAATACTGTTTTTTTTGGGGGGGGGGGTTTGTATTTCCTGTGGGGCGCCATTTTATGGGTGCGGCACCCGTTTATTATTAAACCTGTTAAAACGTGTAGGCATGGTCCAAATCAGCGAGCAGTGATACTTCAATACACGTCCTTCAGCAAGTACATTTAAACGAACCATCTTTGGTTTGAAAATAAAATCATGAAAATAATGCATAAAATTAGCAGCTATTGGGCTTTAAATATGAAGAAAAGATCAACAATTACTGTTACAGAAACTGTTCCTTTAAAGAGGAGAACTACCTATGGGTAACCATGGCTATTTGCACATTTCTGTACCTAAGAACTTTTCCTCATTTTTGGTGAAAACGTCTTCGCTGAAATAGATATAACAGATTTCACGTTTGGTTTAACGATGCCTAAAGGGTGAAAGCAGTAATATTTGTTAATAGAATGTGAAGAATCTTGCATATGTAAATACGAAGGGTTGGTTTTCTTAATTTTGAACACGACATTTGATTCTGAAACCTTTGAAACACCATTTTGTCTCTGTTTGTCCATGTTGCTTTCACATTGATGATGAGTGAACTTTTAAGGGACAACTTCATCAATATCTACAGTTTATAACAAAATTTCAGAGAGGCAATACGTGGCAGCACTGCTTACTTTGACCTTGATATCATTTTCTCATAATATAACCTGGCTGATCGCTGCAAGCTTTAAGTATGTAGGTTCCTGTAGGGATAAGCTTATTCATATACCAGTGCATATTGAAAAGATAAATTTGCATACATTAATTTCTGGACCAAAACTTTCTCGTTCTTGGCCAACACAACTCTTTCACTGCAACCAATTGCCTGATACACTGGAGCACTTACACTTTGCATCTTGCCAAGCATGTTCGCATGCGTAGATGGTGATTTCAACTTTATCAGTTGTCAAAACTGATAACTATATATAGGGTCTCTGTCACCTCTTGCATGACGTAAGTGTCAAAATAGTGTGTCCTACGTGACGTAAATCGGCAAATCGCGACACGGGTTATGGATGAGGTGTGCTACATAACAGCATGTTTGTCTTTGCAACTTCAGGTACGTTTAAAACATTCTGTCGACAACAAAAAATATTTCGGTATGTTAAATATATTATTATACTTAAAATGCCAATTTGACTTTTCTCATACACAAGAAAGACATTTCAAATATCATCACATTCTACAATATTGTTCCGCAATGAACATAGTCTTGGCTACCAAGACTGCTCTGCGGGGCTCTCTCTTCAGGCCGCCCCGGAAAAGAGAGCCCCGCAGAGCATTCTGGGTAGCCGAGACTACAATGAACACAGATTCTTACATCATTCTACAGGACCTGTTGATAGTCTCTTATCATGGAGTGCCTGGAGTCCACTGTCTCATCTGACTTACTGTGCATACTTGGTACATCCGATAGTCATGTACACTTACTATTGGAGAGAAAAACTGAGATAAATTATACAGAAATAAACATGGTGAGTTGTATAGTTTAATTCACTCGTATATATTTCATTTTTGTCATCTTTTGCCAAAAATTTCACAAACCTTTGTTTGTTTGTCGTATGTATTCTACTCATCTTACGTGAGATATTTATTATGCAAGGATCACGCATCATTTAGTTGCCTATTTTACATTTTGTTTTTATTTTTTGCATTACAGATTTATTACTATGTGGCAAATCTGGTTCTCTCTTACGCCGTGGCGTTTGTTGTATCCCTCGCTGTTGAGTCACCAATGATTGGATTGGAGAAAATAATTTTCCGACGATGATTTCTAAAACGTACAGCTCGTACAGTCTTCCCTGTTTAAGGGGACTTCGCGATGCGTGAAAAGCATTTGCCTAGCATTTGCCTGGTCTACCACTCTTGGGGGCTCATTTTGAAGCTCAAGAATTAACTAAAGATTTCACAGTCTTAGTATTAAGAAAATCGAAACTTCCATTTTCCCTCTAGAGTTAATACAGGGATGGCAGCCATTTTGAATTTCAAATATCAGTAGATTTATAGTGCTTTTTTTCCATTGTACCAACATTTGCATGGTGAACCTCCCCCCTATTTTTTATTCTTGCTTTGGTAGAGAATGGTCGAAAGTTTCCTTGAGGAAAGTTTGAGCAAAAGTTTTAAGTATTTTAGTTTCGAGTACATTACAACCTTAATAGAATAAAATACTTTCAAGTTGGTTATGTTCTCACAACCATCATATTAAAACATTTAAAAGCTCAAGTTTGTGGTCAATTCTTACGATCTTCACCCTGACTCACTCAAGGAAATCCGCATAAAATACAATCACATATAATACACTTTGTCTACTATAAGCACTGGTTTGTGTAAGCTAGTGACGCAACCAGCAGATCAAACAAACGTTCAGATTTAAAATCTATCAAATGCCATGCATTGAATGGATTTCATTTGGTGTCAATAAATTGTTCCTTTTTTCATTGAATCTGTGGTCACTATTTAAATATTTTAAAGCCTTACAGCTATTTCAAAGATTCAAGGAATACGTCGTTATTTTTCTGACCGTCCAAAATCAGTTAATGTACATGTGCTTACGGAAAGATGCGAGGGCACTCGTAACATTATTGACCTCAGGCTGGAATTGCTTGCTTGTTTGATCAACATAGATAGTTTAACGGGTGCTCCATGAAAACGGCAGACAGTCCATGTAGCCGATAATGACATGCTAATTAGATGCATGTGTACGGAGTTACAAGTTGGCCTTGCCGGAGTTCCAGTATATGTGTGTCAAGTATCAACTAAAGTTACACCATTACACAGTAGAAGCGAGATTGTTGTTACACCTATATTACTACCTTACCTACGTCTGATTAACCCGGCCTCTGTACGAAGTTGCGTACTAAGTTATGAACTTAGATGGGACTGGTTGAGAGCGTCCTACACATTCCAATGTGTACATGGGGGACTTACATATAGTTACAGAGTTACTCTAAGGGAACAATGCGGGGGGCCTGTACCAAGTTGCGTACTTTAATACATAGTTACAGAGTTAGGCTAGGGGACTTATGCCGGGGCCTGTACCAAGTTGCGTACTTACTTAGTTACAGACTTAGGTTGGGGAACTACGCGGGGCCTGTAGCAAGTTGCGTACTTACTTAGTTACAGAGTTTGGTTGGGTGAACTACGCGGAGCCTGTATGAGGTTGCGTACTTACTTAGTTACAAAGTAAGGCTATGGGAACTACGCGGGGGCCTGTATTAAGTTGCGTACTTACTTAGTTACAAAGTAAGGCTATGGGAACTTCGCGGGGGCCCGTACCAAGTTGTATACTTACATAGTTACAGAGTTAGGCTGATAGAAGTATACAGGGGCCTGTACCAAGTTGGGTAGTTACATAGTTACAGAGTTAGGCTAGGGGACTTATGCCGGGGCCTGTATCAAGTTGCGTACTTACATAGTTAAAGACTTGGGCTGGAGGAACTATGCGGGGGCCGGTACCAAGTTGCGTACTTACTTAGTTACAAAGTTAGGCTATGGGAACTACGCGGGGGCCTGGATCAAGTTGTGTACTTACATACTTACAGAGTTAGGCTATGGGAAGAATGCTGGGGCCCAGTACCAAGTTGTGTACTTACATAGTTACAGAGTTAGGCTGCGGGAACTATGCAGGAGCCTGTATCAAGTTGCGTACTTACTTAGTTACAGAGTTAGGCTGGGGGAACTATGCCAGGGGCCCTTACCAAGTTCCGTAGTTACATAGTTGCACTCAGATTGCAGAGTTAGGCTGAGAGAAGTATGCAGGGGCCTGTACCAAGTTGGGTAGTTACATAGTTACAGAGTTAGGCAGGGGGAACTATGCAGGGGCCTGTATCAAGTTGCGTACTTACATAGTTACAGACTTAGGCTGGAGGAACTATGCGGGGGCCGGTACCAAGTTCCGTAGTTACAGAGTTAGGCTGAGAGAAGTATGCAGGGGCCTGTACCAAGTTGGGTAGTTACATAGTTACAGAGTTAGGATGGGGGAACCATGCGGAGGCCTGTATCAAGTTGCGTACTTACATGGTTAGAGAGTTAGGCTAGGGGAACTATGCCGGGCCCTCTACCAAGTTGCGTACTTACTTAGTTACAGAGTTAGGCTAGGGGAACAATGTAGCATTTGAAAACCTTAAAATCACAATTTCTTGACTTCAAAACACATACGAAGGTATAATGTTACAATGTCATAACAAATCGCATTTCTTCAAATATATGTTAGATGTGAAACCCCGATTTTATGTTAATTTTTTCATTGAAAATCTGCGTCCACGAACCACACTCACTTCATTCATTTTGTCATAAATTTCATCTTCTTTTCATTGGCATGGTTTGGTCTGATTGATAGTCTAGTTTTCTGTTTACGCATTTAGAAGTGTTTTTTGTTGTCTATCTGATCTTAATGTAACAAATGTGAAAGAGGCTCCCCCCTTACTATCCAAAATGTTGTTGTATCGAGTTTGTGTTTGATTCGTTTTCCATATGTGTTCCTACATTCTTATCAGATTGTTTGTGTTAATATAATGTTTGTTTCGCTTCGGATATATGTAGGGAAGTTTGCATTAGTGTGTACGGTAATGTTTTGTTTGTGTGGGTAAAGCTTGTTTGATAGAGTAGCCCTTTGACGATTGCGTTTGAAACCTGAGTGTGTCTAGTCGCAGTGTAGATTCTTTCCTCAGTTTGTGTTTGTTAAAATTTATTTTAATGCATTTTAGTGTTCTTGCTCTTCGAGTAGCAAGGCAAGTATATCAATGTTTGGGTCTTGTTGTGAGTCCGTTTGGTGTTCCGGTTTGTTTGTTCTATGTTTTTTTAATTCTGTAAATTTTGTTTTGACTTGTCTTTTAGATTTTTGTTTATCTTGTAAGCAATGATTGGTGATTCTGGGAATACATTCCTTAGTGTTGAATCCTTCTCCAGTTCAGCCCAATATTTCAAATGACTTCCCCTAAGATCTATTGTTTTGATGTGTGGGCTGTATGTTGTGCTGAAGATGAGTTTGTTTGTTGTTTCTTTACGTGTACCTGTGCGGTTTGTTAGTGTATTTCAGATAATATGGTCTATTTTTGCTGTTATTTTCGTGATTTCGTTGTTTTTGTATTCTCTGTCGAGTAGTTTGTTTGTAAAGAAAGCGACTTTTCTAGTAAAGTCGTCATTGTTGTTACAAGTGCGAGCGTATCTAAGGATTTCGCCTTTGATAAAGCCATTAAAAGTTGCTGTCGGGTGACACGATTCTCTATGTAGAAATTGGAATGTGTCTGTTGGTTTAGTATGTGTTTTGATGTCGAGGATATTTTCTTTGTAGAATCTTGCACCTTTGAAAACAACTACATCAAGAAATGTAATTTCTTGTGTTGAGCTTTCGAATGAAAACTTAAATGTTGGGTGCATTGTGTTGATTTTTTGGATGAAGTTAGTGAGTTCGGTTTGTCTTCCGATAAAGATTACAAAATATCATCTCTGAATCTTTTCCAGAAATTAATGTTGTTAACGTTGTGGTTATTTACGATTATGAAAAGTAATGTTGGCTATTTCCGGTGAGGCGTTTGATCCCATGCTGCAGTCTCGGGTTTGGCAGAAATATTGCTTGTTAAATTCAAAACTGTTGTGTTTAAGAATTACTGATAGCATTTCTATTAATTCTTCCGTGGATCGTTTTTTGATGCTGTATTTTGTTTGATGCGCGGTTTGTGAGTTAAGTGTTTCACTGACTAGCCGAATTGCTTCATTGTGAATTGTCTTTGTGCACATTGACACCACGTCGAGTGTTAAGACAAATGCCTGTTGAGGGACATTTGTGTTTTCTATTTCTTGTATGAAATTTGTTGTATCTTTTATATATGTTGGTTGTTGCTGAACTTGTGGTTTTATGAAGTAATCCAGGAATTTTGTAATTCTGTAAGTGGGACTCAGTAGAGCAGCCACTGATTATTGGTCTGCCTGCAAATGTTGAGTTTTCAGGCGGCGGTTTGTGAATTGTAGGCAATGAGTACCACTGCGGAATATGGGCATTTATGTTTTCGGATCAGGATACTTAAAATATCGTGGTCGATGTGTTTGTTCTCGTACATTTAGTTTCATAGTTTGTCCACTTTTGTTTGATGTTTGTTCTGTGTCGTAACCGTCCAGTTGTGCATGATACTGAGTGTTGCGTAATTGTCTTTCCCATTCATGTTCGTAATCTTTTGTGTTGACAATGACCATGCCCCAAACCTTGTCGAACGGTTTTATGGTCGATGATACGGTCACTATACAAGGAATCACGTACTCCCCAAGCAGAAATCTGTAAATAAGTAAGTACGCAACTTCATACAGGCCTCCGCGTAGTTCCCAGAGCCTAACCCTGTAAATAAGTAAGTACAGAACTTGATACATGCCCCGCGTAGTTCCCCTAGCCTAACTTTGTAACTATTAGTACGCAACTTGATACAGCCCCCGCGTAGTTTCCCAAGTTGTCTCTACCCTAACTCTGTATATAAGTATGTACGCAACTACACAAAGGCCCCCGTGTAGTTCCTCCTGGCCAACTTTGTACCTATCTTAGTGGGCAACTTCGTAGAGGCCCCCACGTAGTTCACCAAGCCTAACTCTGTAACTAAGTAAGTACGCAACTTGATACAGGCCCCCGCGTAGTTCCCCCAGCCTAACTCTGTAACTAAGTAAGTACGCAACTTCATACATGCCCCGCGTAGTTCCCATAGCTTAACTCTGTAACTAAGTAAGTACGCAACTTCATACAGGCCCCCACGTAGTTCCCCTGCCAAACTCTGTAACTAAGTAAGTACGCAACTTGATACAGGCCCCCGCCTAGTTCCCCCAGCCTAACTCTGTAACTAAGTAAGTACGCAACTTGATACAGGCCCCCGCGTAGTTGGCCCAGCCTAACTCTGTAACTAAGTAAGTACGCAACTTGATACAGGCCCCCGCGTAGTTCCCCAAGCCTAACTCTGTAACTAAGTAAGTACGCAACTTCATACAGGCCCCCGCGTAGTTCCCCCTCCAAACTCTCTAACTAAGTAAGTACGCAACTTGATACAGGCCCCCGCCTAGTTCCCCCAGCCTAACTCTGTAACTAAGTAAGTACGCAACTTGATACAGGCCCACGCGTAGTTGGCCAAGCCTAACTCTGTAACTAAGTAAGTACGCAACTTGATACAGGCCCCCACGTAGTTCTCTCTGCCTAACTCTGTAACTAAGTAAGTACGCAACTTGATATAGGCCCCCGCGTAGTTCCCCCTGCCAAACTCTGTAACTAAGTAAGTACGCAACTTGATACAGGCCCCCGCGTAGTTCCCCTGCCTAACTCTGTAACTAAGTAAGTACGCAACTTGATACAGGCCCCCGCATAGTTCCCCCAGCCTAACTCTCTACTAAGTAAGTACGCAACTTGATACAGGCCCCCGCGTAGTTCCCCAAGCCTAACTCTGTAACTAAGTAAGTACGCAACTTGATACATGCCCCAGCGTAGTTCCCCAAGCCTAACTCTGTAACTAAGTAAGTACGCAACTTGATACAAGCCCCCGCCTAGTTCCCCAAGCCTAACTCTGTAACTAAGTAAGTACGCAACTTGATACAGGCCCCCGCGTAGTTCCCCCTGCCTAACTCTGTAACTAAGTAAGTACGCAACTTGATACAGGCCCCCGCGTAGTTGGCCCAGCCTAACTCTGTAACTAAGTAAGTACGCAACTTGATACAGGCCCCCGCATAGTTCCCCCTGCCTAACTCTGTAACTAAGTAAGTACGCAACTTGATACAGGCCCCCGCACAGTTCCCCCAGCCTAACTCTGTAACTAAGTAAGGACCCACCTTGATACAGGCCCCCACGTAGTTCTCTCTGCCTAACTCTGTAACTAAGTAAGTACGCAGCTTGATACAGGCCCCCGCGTAGTTCCCCCAGCCTAACTCTGTAACTAAGTAAGTACGCAACTTGATACAGGCCCCCGCGTAGTTCCCCCTGCCAAACTCTGTAACTAAGTAGGTACGCAACTTGATACAGGCCCCCGCGTAGTTCTCCCTGCCTAACTCTGTAACTAAGTAAGTACGCAACTTGATACAGGCCCCCGCGTAGTTCCCCTGCCTAACTCTGTAACTAAGTAAGTACGCAACTTGATAAAGGCCCCCGCACACTTCCCCCAGCCTAACTCTGTAACTAAGTAAGTACGCAACTTGATACAGGCCCCCACGTAGTTCCCCCTGCCTAACTCTGTAACTAAGTAAGTACGCAACTTGATACAGGCCCCCGCGTAGTTCCCCAGCCTAACTCTGTAACTAAGTAAGTACGCAACTTGATACAGGCCCCCGCGTAGTTGGCCCAGCCTAACTCTGTAACTAAGTAAGTACGCAACTTGATACAGGCCCCGCGTAGTTCCTCCAGCCAAACTCTGTAACTAAGTAAGTACGCAACTTGATACACGCCCCTGCGTAGTTCCCCAGCCTAACTCTGTAACTAAGTAAGTACGCAACTTGATACAAGCCCCAGCGTAGTTCCCCAAGCCTAACTCTGTAACTAAGTAAGTACGCAACTTGATACAAGCCCCTGCATAGTTCCCCCAGCCTAACTCTGTAACTAAGAAAGTACGCAACTTGATACAGGCTCCCGCGTAGTTCCCCCAGCCTAACTCTGTAACTAAGTAAGTATGCAACTTGATACAGGCCCCTGCGTAGTTCCCCAGCCTAACTCTGTAACTAAGTAAGTACGCAACTTGATACAGGCCCCCGCGTAGTTCCCCGAGCCTAACTCTGTAACTAAGTAAGTACGCAACTTGATACAGGCCCCCGCGTAGTTCCCCCAGCCTAACTCTGTAACTAAGTAAGTACGCAACTTGATACAGGCCCCTGCGTAGTTCCCCCAGCCTAACTCTGTAACTAAGTAAGTACGCAACTTGATACAGGCCCCGCGTAGTTCCCCAGCCTAACTCTGTAACTAAGTAAGTACGCAACTTGATACAGGCCCCCGCGTAGTTCCCCCAGCCTAACTCTGTAACTAAGTAAGTACGCAACTTGATACAGGCCCCCGCGTAGTTGCCCCAGCCTAACTCTGTAACTAAGTAAGTACGCAACTTGATACAGGCCCCCGCGTAGTTCGCCCAGCCTAACTCTGTAACTAAGTAAGTACGCAACTTGATACAGGCCCCCGCGTAGTTGCCCCAGCCTAACTCTGTAACTAAGTAAGTACGCAACTTGATACAGGCCCCCGCGTAGTTCCCCCAGCCTAACTCTGTAACTAAGTAAGTACGCAACTTGATACAGGCCCCCGCGTAGTTCCCCCTGCCTAACTCTGTAACTAAGTAAGTACGCAACTTGATACAGGCCCCCGCGCAGTTCCCCCAGCCTAACTCTGTAACTAAGTAAGTACGCAACTTGATACAGGCCCCGCGTAGGTTCCCCAGCCTAACTCTGTAACTAAGTAAGTACGCAACTTGATACAGGCCCCGCGTAGTTCCCCAAGCCTAACTCTGTAATAAGTAAGTACGCAACTTGATACAAGCCCCCTCGAGTTCCCCAGCCTAACTCTGTAACTAAGTAAGTAGCAACTTGATACAGGCCCCGCGCAGTTCCCCGAGCCTAACTCTGTAACTAAGTAAGTACGCAACTTGATACAGGCCCCGTGCATTCCCCAGCCTAACTCTGTAACTAAGTAAGTACGCAACTTGATACGGGCCCCAGCGTAGTTCCCCAAGCCTAACTCTGTAACTAAGTAAGAACGCAACTTGATACAGGCCCCCACGTAGTTCCCCCAGCCTAACTCTGTAACTAAGTAAGTACGCAACTTGATACAGGCCCCCGCGAGTTCGCCAAGCCTAACTCTGTAACTAAGTAAGTACGCAACTTGATACAGGCCCCCGCGTAGTTCCCCCTGCCTAACTCTGTAACTAAGTAAGTACGCAACTTGATACAGGCCCCCGCGTAGTTCCCCCAGCCTAACTCTGTAACTAAGTAAGTACGCAACTTGATACAGGCCCCCGCGTAGTTCCCCCAGCCTAACTCTGTAACTAAGTAAGTACGCAACTTGATACAGGCCCCCGCGTAGTTGGCCCAGCCTAACTCTGTAACTAAGTAAGTACGCAACTTGATACAGGCCACCGCCTAGTTCCCCCAGCCTAACTCTGTAACTAAGTAAGTACGCAACTTGATACAGGCCCCCGAGTAATTCCCCAAGCTTACTCTGTGACAGGCCCCCACGTAGTTGCCCCAGCCTAACTCTGTAACTAAGTAAGTACGCAACTTGGTACAGGCCCCTGCGTACTTCCCATAGCCTAACTCTGTAACTAAGTAAGTACGCAACTTCATACAGGCCCCCACGTAGTTCCCTCTGCCTAACTCTGTAACTAAGTAAGTACGCAACTTGATACAGGCCCCCGCATAGTTCCCTCTGCCTAACTCTGTAACTAAGTAAGTACGCAACTTGATACAGGCCCCCGCGTACTTCCCCAGCCTAACTCTGTAACTAAGTAAGTACGCAACTTCATACAGGCCCCCGGCGTACTTCCCCTAGCCAACTCTGTAACTAAGTAAGTACGCAACTTGATACAGGCCCCCGCGTTGTTAGCCCAGCCTAACTCTGTAACTAAGTAAGTACGCAACTTGATACAAGCCCCTGCGTAGTCCCTCGGAGTTCCCCCATGTT
Source organism: Ptychodera flava (assembly GCF_041260155.1). Classification (NCBI taxonomy): domain Eukaryota; kingdom Metazoa; phylum Hemichordata; class Enteropneusta; family Ptychoderidae; genus Ptychodera; species Ptychodera flava. Next base: position 15,509,793 of record NC_091944.1, on the reverse strand, counting down.
CGTGTGCCCGTATATTCGTGTAGGCTACAGTCTATCCCCTCCCCCATTACCATATTTGCCTTGGACTCATTAGCATAATTTTCGTGTAGTCCTATATTCGTGTCGGCTACATGGACTATCTACCATGAAAACATGGGCGCCACCATAGCAGCTTTAAAAGGGTAGACGCGGACTTGGTGCATACACGCATATATTGTTTTGACTTTGAACATGTGGTAATACACTTCTTGTATTTTGTATTCTGTGTTCTCTTTGCTATTCTGTAAGCCGCGAAAATTAACCACCCATTCTGCAAATAAACTTCTTTTGAAGTGCACTGGAAATGCTGCCTCGTTGGTACAATTGAACGAATACCAGGCAAAATAGCAGAGCAGTGCGAGTTAACAAATCACAAAGGGATTAAAGGGCCACTGACCTTTAGAAGGTTCAAACAGATACCTAATCAACGAGAAAAGAGTATTATGAAGCACTAAATTTATAATGTTTGTTGTTACTCTATGCTTGGCCAAAGTTTTCTCTCGTTGTCTTTGTAGCCCGCCACAATGACTGGGATGCGTACTTTTCGGGTTCGACGAATTGTGGCACTATCAATATGTATACTCACTTCCTAACTATCTTACTTACAGCGGGTGTTCCTGTCTTTGCTTCTTCAAAGCAGCACGTTAATGATTAATGAATCTTTGTATCATCATATCAGCTTTAAAATGATAAGAGACATAGTTAAGTGTAATTCCCACCATATGAGTGCAAATGAAGCTGAGTGTATACATTCATAGTACCCAAATTTGTCAGCGTTTGTCGTTTGACACAACTCTTCAGAATGTTACGGTCACAAAATGGTCACAAAATGTTAGGCTGCTTTCAGGATCTCTCGTTCTACCACACTATTAGGAGAAGAATCGTCTTTATTTACTTCTGTGTCATCTATTTATTGGAAAACACCTGTCGGCAGTTGTTGAGGGCGCTTGGCAAAACGAAAGTCTCCTTTGCAGCAATTTAAGATTAGAGTAGACTTAGAAAATAAGAATTTTAGCCACAATCAAGATATAAGTAAGATTCAGAAAATCAGCCAATCCCCAACCTTTAAGTGCAGATGTGAAAATTTCAAAGTCAGTTCTAAACACTCTGTTTTACTTTGATAAGGCCATAAACAAACCGACATGAATCAGCGTCCCTCCCGTTATTGCACTGTACACTGATCATTTCAACTTCTTTCACTCGAACGGAATTCTGTGTACGTGTCTTTTCCATCCTACAACCCCCTAAACAGTTGAATACTCAAGAACCAATAAACGACTTTCAAGAGGGAACGCACAGGCAGAAGAGAAAACAGTCACCGATTTTTACAATAAAGCTCTGATAAAGGGAAAATTATTGTCATCATTGTGCATGTCCATGCCTCCAAATCCTTCGAGGAGTCACATTCAAGAGCAATTCAATTAAGAAAAAATGCATATGAATCATAAAGAGAAGAATCACAAAAACACTCGGTGAGCATCACCAATAACTTCCATCCCTAAATAACAGAAAAAATTGATTTTTGTCTTTTCAGCTGAATATCTAAGGGGCCAAAGCTGACGCATAAGACACGTAATTTCTGAGTTAAATGAGGGAGGGGAAAGACCCCAATACTTTTTGCTTGCGTCAAAATCGCAATAAGGATTCTGCTTTAACAAAAAATAAATAAATAAAATAATACAATAAGTATGATACTTCAATTGCAATGCATGAAAGCAGAACAGAAGAGAGAAATTCGACAAAAGAGAAAGGATTGCAATTCAGACATGGGACAATTATTCGTGCACGGCTTCAAACGTGTTGACTCAACCACAGAGTAATATCATAGACTGTCTATGATATTACTCTGTTGACTCAACTAAACGTGATGATATGGTGTATAGATTACTTGGAACATTGGAAAAGTGTTTATAGTTGTTTATCTATATCCATGTGTAGATTTTGCATAACGTGTGCGCTGAAGACGGGTTTGTATTCTCCATACACAATGATCAACACAGTTTTTCTGAAACCAATTTCGCAAAAAGAAGTTTCCTTTTGAGATGGGGGATGGACACCAAAATTTAGGAATAACGTTTCTATTGCTTCTGCTTTTATGATCGACGACTGCCCAATAAATGTGAATCTTGCAAATATTTGGATTGGTGTTCACGTCAACATTAGTGTGAACTGTAAGAAGATTTTTATTAGCAGAATATACTGCAATAAAATGGAACGCGTCCTCAATGGCGTGATATTGTTCATTATGGACATTAAATTTTCGAAATGTGTACGGTAATATTTTAGAAACTGACTCAGTTTACATGTAGATAGGATTTGGTTTAACTTGATAACGCTATAATAAGCAAATATATCGTTATACATAAACATGGTTTATTGTCGAATTTGTGACGTAAATATAGCCAGTAACATTTTAAATACATGAACTTCATTTGTTTCAACGTTCCAATTTAACGAACAAAAACGCCAGTCTTCTAATCACAAATCGGAAAGCGTTACTCGAAAGAGTATATACGAGACTGGGTGTTACAGATCAGCAAGACTGACTAGGGTTATGCCAAACACGAAGCAAGTGTCTGTCACATTTTTAACGACAGTGATAGTTACATATGCACTGCCTATAAGCGTTTTGAAGGGGTGAAAACGGATTGCTTGATTCAATGTCATGTTCTCGTGCAACGGTATGGAAAATGTTGATGTCTGCAGGCTAGCTAGCTCAGTTCATACGATTACAAAGATGATCATGCTGATATTCCCAAGGTTTCGAAAGGTTAAAAACGTCAGTGAAAATTCATAATATCGTCAAATATACTGTTTCCTTGGACAGAAAACAAGAACAGTGCACTGAAAGAAATTACATTCTATAGAGCAACATATTTTAATCGACTTTCAAAGCTTTGAGGGGAAGGAAAAATAGAAGATGAGAAAGGGAAGGTTCATTTGAATTCTGTCAGACTCAACGTCGACGACGGAGCAGGATTTTCTCTAATCCAATCATTGGTGCTTCGATTGCTAGTGACACCACGAATGCGCAGGCGTAGGATAAAACCAGACTTGCGACGAAATAGTATACCTGTAGATAGAAGTGAAGATGAAAACGAAAGATTAGTGAAAGGCAACGACATGGCGCCAGAAATGTTGGTCAGAGGAACATTCCATCATAAATGACGTCAGTGCCAATGGAGTAAAGCTAAACACGCCCTGAAATTGATACATCTAAACCTTATTTCAACTAAGCATCAACATGAGAGAAAATGCCGAGAGAGTTTGACCGGTTGACCTCGCTGTTAATTTTATGCAGGAAATTACAATAACAATGATTGTCGAATGACGCAGTGCCTTGAGGGTGGGATCACCAGTGGTATATGGGGAGGAGTACCTTCCCGATGGTGATAAGTGGTGCAGATTACCGTCGCCTAGGTGACTGGCGTATACGCGTGCCAAAAGACACCTATGGTTGATTTCCTGTTGACCAGTCGGATGGCAGAGTTGCAAATACCTGGACTGAACCATTTGGTTTTTTGTGGGTGTCGGTGGTACTTTGACAATATAAGTAAAAATGCACATATATTGAGTTTATTGTCTTGTTTATGAGCGGCCAGTATTTCCAACGGCATAAATTATGTGCATTTGCCCTTGAAGGAATAAATAATTTTCGAATAAAACATTGCGAATGTAACTACATTCCTTAAGCTCGACGTACACTTAAGTGCCCCAAAGAACCATGAAATCGCCCGACTTTCGATTGAAGAGATGAGTTTTGCCAAACGCGTATACAGAAAAAGTGGCAGATGACTTTATTTTTAGAATCATAGACAGTATAGCGAGATGTAAAAAATGTGAAACAGGCTCCCCACCTAACTATCCTAAAGTTTTTGTGTCGAGTTTGTGTTTGATTCGTTTCGAAAATGTGTTCCTACATTCTTATCCGATTGTTTGTGTTAATGAAATGTTTGTTTCGCTTTGGATATTTGTAGCGAAGTTTGGATTAGTGTGTACGGTAATGTTTTGTTTGTGTGGGGAAAGCTTATGGCGAGACGCAGCCGGACCTATGTTGTTACAAAAGTTGATAGAGTCGCCCTTTGACGCTTGCGTTTCGAAACCCGAGTGTGGTTTCTCATCAGTCGCAGTGTAGATTCTTTCCTTAGTTTGTGTTTGTGAAAATTTATTTTAATGCATTTTAGTGGTCTTGCTTTCCGATTAGCGAGGCAAGTATATTAATTTTGGTCACGTTGTGAGTCCGTTTGGTGGTTCGGTTTGTTTGTTCTATATTTCTTTACTTCGGTAAATTTTGTTTTGACTGGTGTGTCTTTTAGATTTTTGCGGAGGTTTGTGAATTTTTAAGCAATAAGTACCACTGCGGGGTACGGATTTTATGTTTATTGGATCAAGATACTTACAAGTATCCTGGTTGATGTGCTTGTTCTCGTACATTTTAATTAATAGCTCATTTACTTTGTTTACTGTTTGTTCTGGCTTGTTGTGTATAATACTGAGTGTTACGTAATTGCCTTTCGCATTCGAGTACGTAATCGTTTGTGTTGACAATAACGAAAAACCGACCCTTGTCGAAGGGTTATTTTCCCAAAATTTGTCCAATGTTTGCAAGCTGGTTTATCGCGATTCTTTTGGCACGCGACATGTTTTGTTTCCTTGTTGAAAGGGTATCTCTAGAAGTGCGAGTTTAGCAGCTTCAGATAGCTTCAAGTTTTTGTTTTTTGTTGTTCGTGGAGTCCAATTTGACTTTTCTTTGAATTGGTCTTGTTGCGATTGTTTGTGTCTCACGATGTAGCGTAGTCACATTATACGACTTTATTTGTTGAAATCCTGAAGTGGTTTTATTCTGTTTGGTTTTGTTGGTGTCCGAATGAATTTTAAGGCTTTTGCCTAGTACTATTTTTCGGAGTTTCATAGTTTGAGCGATGATAGGTTGTTGTTGAATTTCATGTTGTTGTCGGCTTTTCTTTGGAAATAGCTGATTTATTTCCACGGCCATGTTTTCTGTTACGTTACTGTGATTGTTTATTTTGTATTTAATGTTGTGTTTCAGTTTTTTGTTATGTGTACGATTTTTGTTATTTCTTTTAAGTGTTTGTGTGTTCTATGTCATCTTATCGTATTTTTTGGTAGTTCCCTTTTTGGAGTATTTGGTGGCCCTGAAAAGGGCCGCTGTATGGTAGGTGTTGGTTTTTGTAAGCGCTTGGCGCGTTTGTTCTGGCGATAAGCCTAGCTTTTATGCTTCTTTTCGCCGATTCGATGTGCTTGGTGAGTAGGTGTTTGCCGCCTTCTTGTCACTGTGTGTGCTTACATGGACAGTCTGCATAGCCCTTGAATGTGGTCTCGATTTTGATCAAACTTACAATTTAGGAGTATATATCAAAACTGATAAATGATTTATGTGATTACTGTAGCTATAGATAGGTACATTCAGGACGGGCAGCTTCGGGCAGTAATTAGTAGGCAAAACAGGTGGTTTTCACCGTGGGCAGAACTCGGTGCAATGATACTGAACATTAATAGTAAGCCTGTCACCTTGAAGGTAATGCTGTAGGTGAAACAAGGACACACGATGGTACAAACAACACCACAAGTGAAACGTACACACAGAAATACACGCGTTCCTACGTTGTGCCCACCCGGGCCACGCGATTAAAATATGACTGATACTGCTGGATAGTGTTAATTGGGTCGGTAAACAGTCAATTAATAGTTTAATTGACTACCTGGGTGATTGGCAGGTCGTGTCCAACGACGCATATGCAAAGCAGGCCAAAAGACAAAAGCCCCCAAAGTTATTGACAGCTGGCCAGGGGTCACCATGAATACGTAATGAAGCTTCACTACGCAGAAACTGCGTAGTCAAGCCCTTCTTAACCGGTCAAACTCTCTCGGCATTTTCCGGCATGAGCCATTCTAGCATATCTATAGTTTGATTTCACTCGTTTGTTTTTCACCGCTTACTATATTTTTCGATTTCGTAATTGAGGATGATAAAATGTGAATTATAATCGCACTTTTGTAGGCATTTTTGCCGTGTTAATATTACGCAGAGCCTTTTGCTGAGCTGCACCAAAACAAAATCAAGCTTTTAGCAACAGGAATATCAGTAGACAAAGACAACAACAACAACAACAACAACAACAACAATAATAATAATAATAATAATAATAATAATAATAATAATAATAATAATCACCATATTCATCTCTGTGTAATGTATCGGTGTTTTTCTACTCCAGTAATAGATGTAGATCACTATTGGATGAATTAGGTAGGTACAGTACGTTAGACGTGACAGAGGAATCCAGGCACTCCACGACAGAAACGTGTGTACAGGACCTGTAAAAGAGAAATCATGGGCTAAACCTGCCGAGTCTACAGTAATATATTTAAAAAATATGTTTAATTACTAGAACAAGAAAAACAGATCATATCACACCTTGTCTTTACAGATTACACTGGCTTCCAGTTAAGCAAAGGATAGAATTCAAAATTCTTGGCATCACTTATAAGATACTCAATGGTCACGCTCCAAAGTATTTAGGTGAATTGCTTACAGTCCGTGACACTCAGCGCACACTTCGCTCTCACTCCAGTGTTGTAAATTTATATCAGCCAATAGGAAACACAGTGTATTACGGTGATAGGGCTTTCTCAATTTGTGCACCTCGCTTATGGAATTCCCTGCCATTACATATTCGAGCGGTTCAGTCATTCGATGTTTTTAAAGTAAACTGAAAACTCACCTTTTTACGTCTTTTTATTCATGATTTTTGTAGTTTTTATGATGAATTTTTATAACATGTTGCTAATTTTAACTTTGCTTTTTTACTGTCAGTTTATAACAATTTTTGTTTCATCCTTCTTTTTGTTGATTTTAAGTGTAAAGCGCATTGAGATTATTTTTAATGTAATGCGCTATATAAGAAATAAAGATTAAGATTAAGATTAAGATTAAGGAACTAAGCAGAATTTCAAGAAGAAAGGGTTCGCGATGAGATCTTATTGCAACACGTATATGTGCGTATGTGACAAGTATATATAATAAAGAAACTCAATGTTTTCAGAACAGTGCCTCTAGTTCCATTATCGTCTGAGTCTAGTTGAAAATGAGGTTTGTGGTGACACAATCAAACACGTTGGTACGCTCTGGACGCGCAGAGGAAAAATCTTAGGGTGTTTCATTTTCAACATCTTCTGTTGACCCACAAAATTTGGTACAAACGACTTTCTCGGGCTTGTTAAACCCGTGGCATTGAAAATCTAGTCTTCGTTACAGAATTATTTTGATCTGGCAGTATTAAACCTGGGCCGCATCTTCGGAATCATGGCTTACCCCCGTTTCCAGTTTCACAGGCGAATATGACCCACGCAACAGATGTGACGAAAGCAAAACTTGTGGTCGACCTGTAGAGAACTGCAACCCATTGTTCCGGGCGTTCCCCTATGGTGATGACGGTAGGCCAGACGCCGTAGACGATGGCAAGGGCAGTGGCGGCTGCAGCACACCATAGAAACAAATTAAAAATCTGAAATTCAATGAGAGATTAGTTGCGACACAGGACTAAATGAGGTCAAAATAGATCCGTGCTCCTTGTAGTCGAATATGTTACGGACATGGGTTTACGCGGATTAAATTTCTCAGTTTGTAAAGTAACAGGGGTCGTAGAAGATTGGAGACTGCGTTTGTCAAACGCAACAAACATAATAGGAAATTTCGAAACACAACAAAAGGAATACAGTTAATGGAGCTTTAACCTTCGATATTCTGATTATGCGATCTACACATGAATGACATTGTCAAAACAATATCAATTCTGTCTATCATGAGATGTGTATTACATCCATGTCCTGCAAGACTCTCATCCATACAATCTAAGAAATAAAACTACTGTTCCGATAGCTCGATGAGACGATGAGAATTTCTTGCAGGCTGGTGTTGAAATGAAGTTGATTTGAACTCATGTCACAAGATGACTCTGTTAATACTTTTTTATCCAATCTTCGTGACCCTGTGGTTGATTTTCACTTGCTATAAAAATACATCCTTTCTCACCTTGTTAATTTTGATTTTCTGTCCATCGAGTCGACACAGCACATAACCGAGGTAGACACCGACCAAATACGCCTGCAGACGACTCCATGGTTTCGTATAAATGTGGTCGTCCCCTGCCGCCACGTTGTCGTTATAGAATCTTTGAGAAATTTCAATTGCAAAAGTTTGTAATTACAAGTCATGGTGACAAACAACGTTACCAAATTTTACAAAAAGTTATGGTACTCTCTACTGCTTTTGAATACGGATGCGCATTATCGTGTAGCCGTCACTAAGCCATCACTTGTGACGTCAGCACCTGAAAGTATGCCTCAATAATTTTTAGATGTTTTTGTATACATTTGTGTATCTTAGAAAGGCCTTACAAGTGTAAAGACAAACTTGAATATTTCGTTTAGCATTGACCTTGTCGAGTTAATAGATTTTTCGTACATCTTTAAACTTTTTGTCCGAAAATGGCCTCCAGAAAGCAATTGTGGATTTTCATGAAAAATGTATCAGCATGCTCGTGTATATCATTGTGCATAAACTGATGTATATCATCGTGATTGCTATGAACATGAAAAAATGCCACTAAAAGTGGCCGTCTTGTACCCATATTGAATTATTTCGTCTGACAAATTGATCGTCGTATATGCATTGCATTAAAGGAAAACGGGCTTTTGAATTGAAACGCAAAACGGATTTTTTACATTGCATGACAAAAAATCAAAAATAAATCCTTACATTGGATTAGTATTTCCTATTGGATATCCGTAGTATGTCGCAAGCCCGGCAACAGTTGCCATGGAAGCAACGGTGAAAGAAGCCACCGCCAACGTACCTAATTTGGCCGATCTGTAAAGTGATTATCAAAAAGAAAAACACATTGTTGAGGTGATTTCATGGTCTCTGATTGGAAGATTAGAATCATTTTTAAAAGGTTCAAGTCAGCTGATACTTAAGGTAGTCTAGTTCACTCCTCGAAAATTAAAGACATGAACTTTTTCTAAAACTTTCCCAAAGCAAACTTTCAACCATCTTCTTTCAAAACCAAGAATAAAAATCTGAGGTGACCGTTCAAATTCTGGTTCTTTACTGATATTTGAAATTCAAAGTGGCCGCCATCACTGTGTTATCGGTATGGGAAAAATCAAATTTTCAATTTCCGAAAAACTAAAACAGTGAAAACTTTAGTTACTCAAAGAAACCCACGGGTTGACCAGAAAAAAAAAATTGAGAGTCCAAATATCTGTCCAAGAAGCGCATTCTACCTTAACAACAAGTCTGACACGGAAAGATGACATGCCTTATCGGTTAATCTTATGTATCGTTTGACAATACTATTGTAGAGCTCAAAAAGTCGACCATGGGTGATTGGCAAACCTATTCCACAAGACATTTCCATTTTTATATTGGATTAATAAAGAATAATGATAATAATAATAATATTCTCTCACGTTGCCGCCCATGAGAATTACATAATCAGCGCCAGTGAAAGCGGGAAAATCATGATCGGCATGATTTTGATGACATGGAACACTTCTAAATCTAATACTGGTTATAAATGCCGTCGGTTTACTTACTTGTGAAGTAGAATTATGAAGAACGGGCTGATCACATACAGCTGCATGTCAACAAACAGATACCAAAGCCAACCCATGCACTGAAGATGAAAATATACGGTCATCATCGTCCCTTCAAGCTATTGGAGACTGAAAAATGTTTACCGTTTATCAAAAATTTATTTATATGCCATTTAGTTTACACAGGTATGGTGGCAAATTTGCTTTTCAAATATTAGGCTATTTGCTTCTCCACTTAAGTCTATCAAATTTTGCACGGTGACCCATGATTTTTATTGTTGGATTTGAAAGAGTACGGTTGAACGTTTCATCGAGGATTGTTTGAGCAAAAGTCTAAGTCATGCACTTTCGAGGCGCATATAATCTACAAGTCAATTGAATAAAGTTACACTTTGGAAAGGAATTTCTGATCGGTTTGCCTGGGTCGGTTTACTCACGAAGCAAGACCGCTTGGTAGCAAATGGCTCCGTATTTCAATGGTATGTATGCACTGTTCGCTTATTCTGAAAGGCAGGAGTGTGGACGAAATGATTTTTTGAGATGCGTTTCGCATGTTTGTGCTAGTGCATGTGCGAGCACATGGGTCTTTATCCTCGACATGCTCAATGTGATTTGAAATATGCTAATTACATTCTAAGTCTGGGGCATTTTTTATCAGTTCACCAGAGAAACGTTGCGCCTTGCGTCCTCTGCCGCATAAAATCAGCTTTATGAATAGAAATTCGTGCATCATTAAAAACCAATTGTAAAGTATATATTATTATAATGTGGCTACGAATTGTAATTGTAACAGGGGATATGTTGCAAAGAATCGTCAGCGCTAGCTCGTTCAACCCAAATACAGAAGGAAAAGGAAAAACAATGTGAAAATCAACGTACTATATCGACGCCTCCAACCCAGGGGTACATATTGTGAAAGTAGAGTAAAACTGCCCACCAATATTTCCGGCATTGCTCTTGCGCGTACAAAGGCCTTCTCGTGTAGTCGGGGCCGTCTCCTAGATGCAACATCAGCGTCGACCAGAGCAACAACATCAGTCCTAGTGCTGGTGTAAGACGCCACCAACGATGAAAGTAAAAGAGGAACCAGTTCATCTTCCCTTTCGTTTTGCGCATGTGCCGCAAGGCGAGGTAGGTCACAAGGAACCCACTGAAAATAAATTTAATTTATAAAGAAAGTGTAAATCTTGTCTGAGTTATCGAGTGTATTATGAATTACACAGTGATACATGGACGCCATGTCGTATGGAAAGAGACAAAGGCAAATAGACGCAGTTCGTCCGTTTTCAGTATGAACTGAATATAATTTTGGCAAACCTCGTAACTTTTCATTTGTCCCTTTGTTATTTTGGCCCTGGAAGACATCTTTTTTTCTTCTGCTTCTCCTTGCAGTATGCAATGTTAGGTTTCCTCACTCAGAATTTGCATAAAATATAAAGAGTGGTCGAGTCGAGTTGTCAATATAGCAATATTACTTAAAAAATTCAAATTCTAGCGGCAAATAGTGTTTGAGCTGGCTAGTTTGACCTTTAGCTCATCGATCATCCAACGAACGCCCAATTACAAGATGAGGTACCCATAACCCACTACTGAATGGAGCAATGGGGAGTAAAGTGCCTTGCTCAAGGGCACAACGCCGTGTTAGAGTCTCGAACTCACACCATCCTCCGACAGTGAGTCCGTTACTCTGGACTTAACGGGTCTCGAACTCACCGTCTCTCTGCGTCCGGTACCCTAACCACTGTCCCACGGTACCACGATTGTAGTATGGTGAATGGTTATATGCTTGGCAAGTACAAACTGCACATACGTCATATTATAGGAGGGAATTAATTATGAATGAGAACAAAAGAAATGATTCACCTCAACAGGAAAAAAACGTCTACTGCGAATATTGACCCGAATACCGTGAGGGTGGACCATCTTTCAAAAACATAATCGACAAGATATCTGGCATTGTCTGCGATCGAGAAAGAGACATAATACAATATGACGATTGCAGTATGGTGAATGGTTATATGAAAGGTCAGAATAAAGAACGAAAGATCATTGTTTGATAAAATGATGTATCACCGATTTACCAATTGTCGAATAAATTGAAGGAAAGACATACAGACAGATAGAGCCAAAGGGATTGAGAGACAAAATGATAGAGAGGAAGGAGGCGGGTCGGGGTTAAAGACAATCTCACCGTCCACAATAAATAGAGGTAAGTACCTTAGATCTTGAGCTCGGGGACTTCAATTTGGACCTTTAGATTTTTTCAATCCTTCTTTAGTTTACCACTTGCGAGGGCTCATTTTGAAGTTCATGGAGTAAGTACACTAGTGTATTCATCTTTTTATTTTGAAAATGCAAAATTAAATTTGTCACATAGAGTTAATTCAGCAGCGGTGGCCATTTTGAATTTCAAATATAAGTGATTTTAGGTAATGCGTTTCTCTAGTTCCAAACTTTGCACCGTGACCCCCGATTTTATCTTGATTTCGAAAAGGAAAGGTCACGATTTTTAGGAAAGTTTGAGCAAAAGTTTAAAGGGCCTATGACTGCCCCACACAACCAAACGTAAAATCACTGTTTGGGTCTTGAAGTTAGCCTACGTCACTGTCTTGCATTGCGTATCGTCCCCCTTGTCCAGATAAAACGCAAGTAAAAGTTACGGGTGGGCGTGTACCCTAGCCCAATTCGTTCGACTTTTTTCGGCTTTTCGAAGTTGAGCCGACGACTTATCTTAATACGGGCAAACAGTCTTTCACACCTTCGCAATCGCATGTCCGTATGAGGCAAGGGCTTCCTTTGCTCAGAACGTACACCCAGCTCGCAACGCACGAGAGAACATTGTAAGCATGGTCTTCAGGAAATCACCAACGGTCACATGTCGCCTACGGTAGATCGCCTCGCCGATCGAGTAAATTAAAATGACAGAAATTAAAATGACTTGTAAGGCTATGTGATTATGTGTACTATGCTTTCGTGCCAAATATACGAAATAAACATTACAAGAAGGATGACAGTCGATGTCTCATTGTCATTCATCGGGAAACATCTGTGCGGCAGGAAGCTTCCCGTCTCTACACGATCGTGAACGGTGAAGACGGCGATTCAAATGGCGACCCGACAATGCGGCGACAAGCTTTCTTTGTTTTTCTTCATCAAACATGTACAAAATAGGCCTAACACGTCACTTTTTTCAGGATTCATTTGCTCTGAAAATGCACGGGAACATGGGTCGATTGCACAATTTGTCTCGTGCTCCAAGGAAATGATAGTTCTGTCAAAGGTCGACGTCCAACACAGCTACACTCAGAGTGATAGTTTTCGGAAAGGGTATGTGAATTTCGCCCAAAGCCGTTTTCATAAATGACGAGCACTACGAATTTTTATTACCATACCATTTGAACCTTTTTGTATATCCTCAAACTGTTAACGCAACAGAAGTGGTATTTAGGGGTCAAGTTGCAAATTTTTTGACCCCGTGTTGAGTGCGTAGTAATCGGACTGCTATCGCAGTGATCGGACGTCATATTTGGAAAGTGATTAGCGGCAAAATTTTGATAGTTTGAAACTTCAAAACCCCAATTTTCATTTTTGATGTGTTAAAAAAAGTGAATGTAAATATTTCCTGGTAATTAGTTACGTTTAGTAGACGACATAACCATACTTCGACGTGTTTGGCGTTTCATACCGGACATATGTTGCTTTCGGCACCTTTTATCGTATGGTCTAGCTAACTTCGCCAAATTTGTATAGCCCAAAATAGCTTCTACTAAACAAACTATCCAAAACAGGACAGCAGCATCACTTGACTTAATATGAGGTCATACAACTTGTAAAATGCTATCATTACGGAGCGAAGTGAGTCGGACGAACAGCATGTGATTGAATGTCCGAAACTGAGGTCGTCGGGAAAACTGTCACAGTGCACCGAGAGTATACTGAATAGTACTGCAGCTACAATATGCAATGCATTGAATCGAAAGACTCAGGCGCGGGATTGCTCTACTTTTATAAAACAAATCCAACCGTGAAAAGCTTAAACTAAGACTGATACTGTCTACTTCATACAAATAAATGAAACGTAGCCTCATCGTACTTTCAATTCTGTCCCGAGCATTCTTATTGCTTTGTCCGCTCACACTTTGTTCTTCAGAGTCAGAATCTGACTCTGATTTGGAACCACTCGTCCCGGATGCCTGGGGTTGCCTATGCGCCTTCAAGCTAATTCCCCTCGAAATCACTTTCTGAATTCTGGTCAAAACTGTCCCCGCTGGAAGCAACTTGATATTATGCAGCTGGACCGCCGGTGTGGCTTCCTTGCCAGTGTTTACTGGGCGTCTGTGAGCACTGTTTATATAGCTGACTTTATTTGTGGTCTAATTTATGCAAGAACCGCTAAATACACTTTAGTGACAATAGCGTGCCACAAATGACGTCAATTGTACATGTTGGTCAATATGCTAATACCGCTGCCTGGCTCGGGTAGGAAGAGGCCCCCTGATCACCAGGCATGAAAAAGGAGTCAAATTTCGCCCTTCTCGCACGTCTTTCAGAACTGACACAATCTTTCAGAACTGACACAATATGCAATCCATAGACAGGTCCCCTAGCTGAGTTTTTGAAGGGAAAAAATAAAAACTTTGGAAATCATGTCATAGGCCCTTTAAGTCTTTCAGTGTCCGTTAGTTTCTTTATTTTTAAGTAGGTAAATTCAATCAACAAGTGAAAATCTGGGGTAAACGGCTAGCAGTGTCTTACCAACTAATTCAAGGGGAAAGGAGTAAACATGTCCCAGTATTATCCACATCATGCTGATCACCCGAATTCCGTTGATTGACGAGATTGTGCCGGAACCACCCGAGTTCGTGCTCAGAATTTTCCGACCATTTGAGACGACTGAGAAAGTAATCAAGATCCTTCCCAGAATACCTTTCGAAAGAAGTACGACTCGCTGTTATTTTAATAATACACTTCTTACCATCGCCCAGCATTCCAATATACGACTACATATTTCAGTGGAACGCTGAAGTTTTAATAGGTAGGTTAAAGGTATACTGTCACCTGTTCCAATTTTGCCGCAGTTACCATGGAAAGAGAAAATCTAACCAATCACAGATTTTAAGCGGCTGACCGCTTTTAAAGACAGCGCCCTCACTTAGGCATTTTGAAGACCAAGGAACGCCCCTTTGACCATATATGGGCATATTTAGATTACAGGTGACTGTATACCGTTAAATTTGTATTTTGCATCATTTCCGTAGAACTCTAGAGACCGAGATATCTTTATATGACAACTATATATTAATGCTTCAAGTTTAGTTGAGACACAGTTATCAGTGAAATGCTTCCCAACTGAAAAAAACTGTCGGCACCATTTTCTATCATACTTTACCACCAGATAATAATCAAACCTGGCCTTTTCTTCTTAATCTTGTCCAGTTTTGACTTATTCTTGACGAGTTCTTCTTTCATTGTGTCCATGTTAGCGATCTCTTCACTTCTTTTGATCTTTCGTTTGAGGTTCCAGTGCCAGATAACATCGTACGCAGTGCCGAGTACCATCAAACCGGCCAGGATACTAAATATTACACTGTGGATAAAAGAAAAGAACGGATTTAAATGTGCATATGATGAAGATGCATATGGGTCTTCAGTAACAACATAAACTGTAACACACTCGATCAATACTTTGCTTCATCATAACATGGGCAAATATAGCTGAATGCATCTAGACAAATATTCAATAGTCAAGCACCAAGATACATATCTCTGTTACAGCAAATACTTAACACGATTGGAACTATAATTTGGGATAATTGGATTTTCATATTTTTTTAAATTTCTAAAAAGTGTTAGGTGCCAGATAGTTGAATGTTTCAATAATACAAATAACTCATAAAAACGAGTGTGTAATGTAAAAAGAAAAGTAGATGAGATTACATTTGTAGATTAAATCGGCATAACTTCACCATCCAATTATCCCAAATTAGTTCCAATCGTGTTACTTGGTTCTTAACCAAGTCTGTGCTGTTTTAAACGTTTAATTGAGCAGTCACATCTTACATGGCGATAATGTCTCCAGTTCGGAAAGGTTGGTCTTCAGCACAACGCACCTCATCAGGAGCGCCAACACCAGCTGTAATGACAAAGATAGTGTACGCTGTGTTGAACGTTAAACTGAAGAAGACATTTGGGTTCAAAAGCAGTGTCTTAACCTAACTGTAGTCCGAAGTTGAGTTCACTTTCTTGACTTACAAAGCAACTGTGATTGCTTTGATTGCAGATTTGAAGGAAATTGAGCAAAAATTCGAGAAAAATTCAAAACTTTTAGTATGCTAATTTTATGCTAATCTAACTCTCACTTAATAAGGGTTTCTTAAGGAGATCCATGTCAAATTTGAACTCTGTCAAACTATCGGTATCAGAGAAAGTAATATTTTTACCGAAAGCGAGAAAATCAGCAAAAATTACTTGTCATATGCAATTTCTTAGTCACTTACGTAATTACTAACTTACTTACTTACTTACCTACCTACCTACCTACCTACCTACCTACCTACCTACTTACTTACTTACTTACATACTTACTTACTTACTTACTTACTTACTTACTTACTTACTTACTTACTTACTTACTTACTTACTTACTTACTTACTTACTTACTTACTTACTTACTTACTTACTTACTTACTTACTTATTTTTACTTAATTACTTACTTACTTACTTACTAACTTACTTACTTACTTATTTACTTACTTTACTTACTTACTTACTTACTTACTAACTTACTTACTTACTTACTTACTTACTTACTTACTTACTTACTTACTTACTTACTTACTTACTTACTTACTTACTTACTTACTTACTTACTTACTCACGGCAGTTCTGATAACCTAAAATTTCATACTTCAAATGAAAAAAGATCTGATGCACACAGTCTGTAACATCTCTATTTATGTTTGTTGTAATATAATCGATCTTACCTTCAACTATGGCATTCTTAACGTCAGCACTATTGCAGCTGTCCGGAAAACACACTCCAAATCTTCCCAACTACAGGTGAACAAGTAATGTTCAGATCATTATCAAAATTGTGGACTTCCTCCTCATTTTGAGGTTTTCTCCTTTTACTGTCTCAGAAGACAGACGATCAAATCTGTTTAAAATTAAGGATAATTTTTTAGGCCTTTCCTTTGGAAAGCCAATTTTCCAAAATATTAATTTTTCTAAACACTCTCCTGTGATAGGAAGGCAGATATAGAGAGAGGGTATTCAATAGATGGAATGCTGTAGGTTTGTCTGTTGGTAATACTGTTGTCAGGTAGAAATGCTGGCAGTTCGGCAAATATATGGGTGAGCTGTTCGATTATAAGATAGATAGGCTTGTTGGCAATGAGGTAAGTAAATGTTCAACATAGGTATGCTTGAGGTAAGTCGACAGGTAATACGTTTTATTGGTGAAAGGTGGACGGGAAGGGAGGCAGGGAGTGTCAAGGTAAGGTAGATAGAAAGCAGCAGATTGTTACAAGGTCAAGAAGTCACTGGTAGCTAAACATTTCATGCAATATATGAACTTATGTTCACATACCCCTGATGCGAGACAATACTGTCCACCGAATGATCTGTCTGCAGTGGGTCTAACTTCTCGACACACTTCGAACAATCCCCACGAATGAGGGTTGTATGTGTATTCAAAACGCCTAATTAAGTTCAGTCTGCTTCCAAAGGACGCCACCACTGTGAATACGAATATAAGACAAGAAAACAATATTATTGAAAACGCCAATGCGAACACTTTTGTGACTGTGAACTTGTCTTGATGAAGGATTGCATTAACATATGTGCAATAGCAGCTATTTTGTCTGACTTATACATAGTTCCTTGAATTTTTAGTGTTTCCATCACACCATATTTTACGTGCTGTAAAGAAAATCGGGCAAGCCAACTAAACTGAACCGTTTCCTGGAATCTGCTAATCATCATAGGTTAAACTTTCAATTCTTTGGCATACCATGTACCAGTTGCCAAGACACAATTGCACTGGTTTACATGGTCATAAGCATAATGACTTATATTTCACCTTCTTTTGTTGCCTTATACAGAATTTCAACATATTGTTTATAACAGTCATGCGCAATTCAATGACCTTTGGTGTTACTATCTGACCGCTTACTTTATAAACGTTTTATGTAAACAACGAGTAGCTCTTCTACAATTTCAATATTTCATTCTTAAAAAAAATCATATACATGACTATCAATAATCATACAGTGAAAAAACACTTGTATAAAGCCTGTGAGTTTACGTGAAACAATTTGCTACGATTGTTCCACCACACCATTGTTTCAAATTTGCGGGTTAAATTTCGGTTGACGCGCAGCTGAACAAACCCAATCAGCAAGCGATATTAAAACCCAGTGTAGGCAAATTGTATTGCGAATTAAGAAATTGTATATTTCTCTAACACAGTAAAATTTGATTTTCATTCGCATACGATAACTACACAAAATACCAGGTATGGTATGTACGTTCAACTGTTGTCCTCGATACTACACGTCTTGGGCAATGCATCAAGTGAACGTTGTATTTGGCCTTAAATTCCAGTATTTTGTGAATAATTTCATATAATAACAATTTTTGGTATCGAAAAAATATTTATCTAGAGATGGCTAACTTCGTCCTGTCTTCATCAGATGTAACCGTTACGTTATATATATTCACTCGTCCTCGTGACTGTTAAAGTTTGAAGCGAGTATTTCACGCACTATCTCGGTTGAGGTAATGTTGACATTATCAAAGGTGACGCTCAGAGAGGTGTTTCACATGAAAGCAAACTGGAAACAGTCAAACTGGGATTTCATGCCATGGCTTTCTACTCACTTTGCCGAGCGTAAGACGCATCAGGCCAATCGTTGACTAGCCTTGTAATATCCTGAGCACATGCTGCAGACACATTGCTGGAGCTGTTCGCGGCTCCAACATCTGACGAGATAACACTGACAAGCTTTCTCAAACGCTGCACTAATTCCTCGTCTTCATCGTCGGGTGCTTGGTCTTTTAGGTTCCCAATCTGCGAAAGGCCCGATTCGATCTTTGCCTTTAATTCTCGAACGTCACTGTCGAACTTTTGAGAACCGGCGAAGTTTGCGCACGACACAACCACGAAGACGGCGATGTACAATGTTCTTCGAACAACCATTTCGGAACAACACAAGATCATTGAAGATCGCGATGTTCACTGGCCTTGCAATCTACAGTTGAAAGATAGTGCCTGACACCATATGTACGAAGTGGATGACTCATCAATCCTCTTTCTTCTAATCATTATGTAATCGTCTTCTGACTCCGTTCGACGACACCGTAACCGTGCTTATCGTCTTCCCTCTGCGATTTCTGCTTATAATGCTGCCTTTTTAGTCTAGCCGTGGAGTTTAATGACAGTGAAGCTTTATCGCTGAAGGTTTTCCATGAAACATGCTGACAACACTGCCCTTGTTCTATGGAAATGTGAAAATAATATGCCAATTCTATCTTCCCGTACTTTCTAGTTTGGGCACAGGGTAGCCAGGTAGAAAAAACAAACAAACAAACAAACAAGCAAACAAAATAAACAAAAATATACAAACATACAAATAGGCATACAGATACATAAATAAATTACAAACAAAAATACAGACAAACATAAACAAACAAAGAATATCATGAATAAATAAACATACAAACAGATAAACATCTATATTTATATTCTATCTATCCATATATATATATATATATATATATATTATATATATTATATATATATATATATATATATATATATATATAATGTGTGTGTGTGTAAGAGACAACAGCATATCGAAAAAAGACTGAAATAATTAACTGAACCGCTCATGCCAAATATTCTACCACGGCGGTATCACTCTTCCCGAATTCCCTATACTTCCAAGTATAGGGAAGAGTGATACCGCCGTGGTAGAATATTTGGCATGAGCGGTTCAGTTAATTATTTCAGTCTTTTTTTGATATGCTGTTGTCTCTAACACACACACACCACAAAAATTTATATATATATATATATATATATATATATATATATATATATATATATATATATATATATATATATATATATATAATATATACATATATATATATATTTTATGGATAGATAGAATATAAATATAGATGTTTATCTGTTTGTGTGTTTGTTATTTATTCATGATATTGTTTGTTTGTTTATTTTGTCTGTATTTTTGTTGTAATTTATTTATGTATTTGTATGCCTATTTGTATGTTTGTATATTTTTGTTTATTTTATTTGTTTGTTTGTTTGTTTGTTTGTTTTTTCTGCCTGGCTACCCTGTGGTTTGAGACCTTCAAAACTGACACCATTTTTGACACCCAGCACTTAAATTTATGAAGTTATGGCATCCTTAGAATTGGCTTTACTCAGAGCTTGAAAAGGTATTTTTCATCAAAGAATCTGTTGAGTCATGGGATGTTTACAATACGATCGAGATAGCCTTGTTTTCGTACAGTAAATACGTGATATCGGACCAAAGGAGCAGCCGATAACCACGCCTCAATGAAGGAGATAAGACTTGCAGTTTGTGCACACAAAGATTAACCACGCCTCAATGAGCATGAGAGACTATGTTCGTGCAGAGATACTAGAGAAACCCTTTCCAATTCCTATACATGACGCAATTGTAGCCTTCAACCTGCCTTTCTTCACGGCCTGAACTTCTACGCTGTGGTTCAAGAGGTCGAAAATGGATGGTGTTTATAAATAAAAGGAAGGAATCTTGAGTGTAAAGGGTTGCCCTAAAAATGCGTGCTTGTTGATTTTTGAGAAAACAATATTAACATGAAGTTTGTTAGGAAAAATGTTTCGGAAATTTTGGGGGAGGGTTAGTCAAAGTTTGAAACGCTGAAGAAAAACGTGCACTCTGGTATCCTGACCACCCCACTAATGATCTAATGCTCCGTCTCAAAGCAGGTGAACTTCAATTATATAATTATAAAAACGCAGGACCAGTGGCAGCTGATGACACTCTCTTACGTCATCGCCGTTGCTTTGGTGTAGTTTTGCCTGGATGGATTTTGCTCTGTGCAGTATCATGGGCTTGAAGAGACTACAGGGAAGTTCAAGAACTGAACTACGAAAATCGCAATACCTAAATCAGATGAATGACGACGGCTGTGAATTTTGACAGTTTATTTATTATTTGAGTTTCTGAAAGCAACTCGTACATTTTCAATTCAATTTAAAAGTATAATTTTCAAATACATCATGGTACACAATTTAAAGTATAAATCTTGCCAACAAAACCTTTATGTACGCAATACAGTACCTCAGTTTGGACTAATATTCAGTTATCAACATAACATTTAACATTGCTGTGTTGTGTATTGAACATTAGACATTTCAACACTAGTTGGAGCAAAACAATCGATTGTATTTCCAACAGAACGAAAATTACGGAAAACATATTAAAAATTCACAGCTAGAGTCTAACGTAGATGGCGCAATTTGATAGAAAATGATAATAAGACATTGAAAGAACTACTAGTAATCTGATTTGCTGATAGAACTCTGTCAAGGTACAGAATGTCTGGAGAGGAACAACGAAGTAGAAATTAATAATTACAAAATTTCTGGAGTGGGACGAGGTTAAAAATCGAGACACAGGGAGGTTGATTTGCATAATTGTTGAATTGCTAGGCAGTCTTCCTCTCAATTTTGTAAGTTGAAATCAACGTCGACGACGGAACATGATTTTCTCTAATCCGATCATTGGTGCTTCGATTGCCAGTGACACAACGAATGCGCAGGCGTAGGATAAAGTCAGACTTGCGACGAAATAGTATATCTGCAAATAGAAGTGAAGAGAAAATGAAAAGATGAGTGAAAGGTGACAACAATACAACCAAGAAGTTTGAAACTGTGCATCATAAATACTAGTAGTGCCAGGGCTTTTGTTAGCCAATTTACTGTGACCTGTGTAACCGATCTTTTGTTTGTACCGTGACATCTGCTTGAGGATAGAGCACAAATAGATGCGCCGCCACAAACTTGGTTCAAGTCGGTGAATTTTTAAAAAATGAAATCATTTATAATAGTTTCTCTTGTGTCTCTCCTATTTCGTACAAACCTATTCGGATTTGGTAGCCAAGACCAGGTAATCCCAGCGATTGAATGCATTACCTTTGAGTCTGCGCAGTAAAGTGAGTTAGTTTCTGTGTGATTCTGGGTGAAACTCCCCTGTATAGCGTTCACCTCACTCATCGCGTCCACTCACGCGCGCGTTTCACATGAAAGCAGAATAGAAATCATTGCTTTCACTCCACTCAAATTCACAAATCACAGACTTGAACCAAGTCTAGCGCCGCCACAAAAACTATGTATTCATGATGAGAAGTGTAGAAATGTGCAAGGAAAATTAAACCACACTATGTACCACCGAAATATTGCAGTAAACGGGTAAAAAACGACAAACTGATGACCAATTTCATTTAAGGGCCACTTGGCAACTCCGGTCGACCACGAAAATCTACAACATCGCCATCAAGTGGTCACGTGAATCCTACTGACGTTCAACGAGAAAATTACCATGTTATAAGGGCAAGTCTGTTTGATGTAAGATGGAAGTCAACGTAAACTATATAGAAAACAACGACTATCAGATATGGATTTGTAACAGAAAATTGAATTGTTTTAAGGACTGGTCAGATTAGTCCCGCAGATCCTATCCACCGTCCTTCTTTCGAAACACGATGATAATTTCAGTCACTTGTTCAAACCGATTACGAAATGTTTTGAGCTCGTCATAGAATATCATCAGATGCACCCAAAGATAGGAACGTGGGTAATTTTCGTCGACAGTTTTCATTTTTTCGAAATACACTTCCATAAAGCGTTTAATATTTTATCAACGAGCATATTGTGCGTGAACACGCTTAGAGTATATGAACAAACAGTTTCAAAACACTTTCCGTTTTTCTCAATGTTGTCTGGAAAACTGCGCCTAGATTTGTACACTACCAATCCTTTTCTCTTGGTCATACGTTTTGATAAACTTACAGAGGATGGTCGCCCGTTGGAATGTAAGGTGTAGACTTGCCGGCATGTCATTGTTAATCAATACTCGTCATCACGTTGACACAATCAAGACTTGGTTTAAGTCGGTAAATTTTAAAAGAATACAACATTTTGCAACAGTCTCTTCTATTTCAAACAAACCTATTTGAAATTTGGCAGCCCATGTCAGGGTAGTGTAGATTGCAGATCATATGAAAACAGAACTCAAATCATCGCGTTCATAACACTGACTTGGATAAAAGTCTAGCTGAATCAGTGAAGCCTGTACAACTTCAGAAGTTATCGCGGTGGCAAATTTACGTTTTAATATCTCAGAGATACGACATAGCTTGTAAAACCTCTGAATGTATCACCATGGTCAATTGAACCCATCATGTCTTCAATCTGCACTTATGTAACACCGTGACGGCATATTGAGACGTGCATCGCACCAGATAATACATGCTATACGTATTTCTATAACAATAATAATAATAATAATAATTAATAATTAATAAAGTATTATATAGAAATAATAACACGAATAATAATAGGTTCAATTTCCGTGAAAATTTCACCATAAGGGTATTTTGGGTCGAAAAGACCAAATATGATATCGATTTCACTGCCTCATGTTTCCATGGTAACCATTTTAGGTGTTGAAAATTTCAGTTTTTCTAATATCCCATGAAAAGTTACTTTGATTGATATGAAAATTATCTAGTGGGGAAGTTCGGGTCAGAGAACACAAATGCCAGACTTATTTTAATGTTTCGAGTTGCCATAGTAACTATTTGGGATTGAAAATGTTACTTTTTCCCTAATTCCTATTAAAGAACTATTAATTGATGTAAAAATTGATAATAAGGGGTTTTCTGGTTAGCACACCAAAAAATCACACTCATTTTAATGTGAGACGTTTCCATGGCAACCATTCAGGAGTAACAACACCTTTTTTCAGAAGTCCCACAGCTTCAATGAACTGTTTTTAGATTTTATATAATACGTATAGCCCCTAAACTTGTAATAATAATAATAATAATAATAATAATAATAATAATAATAATAATAATAACCATGTTAAGGTCCGTGTAATGTATCGTTGTTTTTCTATTCCAGTAAAAGCCATAAATCACAATTGGGTGAACCAGATAAGCACCGTACGTCAGACGTGAAAGTGGAATCCAGGCGCTCCAAGACAGAAACGTGTGCACAGGACCTGTACAAAGAGGAAATAAAGTCAGATCTCGGCATATCTAAATCTCCAAAGTTTGTCGTAATGTAGTGGAAAAAAATGACTGAGTAGAGCAGGCATGGAAAATAACACTCGTTTTGTTCAAGAGGGGTTGACTAAATTTCGATTGTAAATCAATATCTTCTTGCAAGTTGGCACTAACTGATGCACGTCTGACTTTCATTTACAAATTCTCTTTTAGACAGGAGAACGTGAATTATTCATTGTCCATCACATTACACTCTCTACCTTACGGTGGTTTCTGGAAAGGCTCGGGTTTTTTTCTGTTCAGAATGAAAGTTGGCGAGCTTTTACGAAAAGAGAGCGATAAAAAATGAAAAAAGGGAAAGGAAATGAGATGATCTTTCCGACCGAAAAGGAGAGAAGGATTACAACGCTCGAAGACACACCACAGGAGCAAAAGCAATCTTATGACGTCAGCATTGTTCGGTAACCGGGATTGATATAATAGTGGTCACTGATTGCATGAGATCAGGATGACATTCAGATATTCTGGATTGGGTTCGGTCGACACTGTAATGTGACATCGACAATCCTGCGATATTAAACGTTGTAAACAGTCGGAATTAATTAAGGTGATATGCGTCTCGAACTTGTCTCAATTCAGGGAAACTTTCATCCATTCTCTTTTAAAATCAGTAATAAAAATCGGGGGTGTCACAGTGCAAATTTTAGTATAAAAAGGTAAGATTTGCCGATATTTGAAATTCAAAATGGCCGCCATGATGCATGTGTTAACCGTAACTCCGCGAGGAAAAATGTGTTTCAAATTTTCAAACAAAAATATAACGGCGAACCTTTTCTTACTCCAAGAGCTTTAAAATTGGAGTTTTGAAATATGTTCCCGAGGTGCATTCTACCTTTAACAAGCAATATCACCAGACTTTGACATAAATTACTGATATTACAATAAAATGCTCTTTCAATGTATAATACTGTGTTGTCCTAGAAAACGGCGAACAAAATGCATGGCTTCCTGTATACAAATCATTGTACAACGTGGTCACAAGTCTAGTCGTGGTGATATTTTAGAGAATTTGACATATTACCGGTAAATGGCAACAGAAGTTCTATAAATTTTTCTCAAGTACAATATTTTGTTTGTCATACACAATGCGCGACAGAATTCAATGCAATACCAGATCCGTGGGTGACTCGAGAGTTTTCTATCGCGAACAAATTCACTTAATTTAGTTCGCGCCTCAAAGGTGAAAGATTTAAACTTTAGCTGAAACTTTCCTCAAGAAATCTTTCAACCATTTTCTTCCAAAATCAAGAATAAAAAATCGGGGGTCACCGTGCAAATTTAAGTACTAGAGAAAAAATAACCCAATATTTATCGATATTTAAATTCAAAATGGCCGCCATCCCTGTGTTAACTCTATGGAGAAAAATAAAAAATTTGAATTTCGAAAAACTAAGCCGGTGAAAAGTTTTCTTACATGAAGAGCTTTAAAATTAACCCCAACAAGTGGTATATCAGCAAAGAATGGTAAAAGTTTAAGAGTCCGAATATCTGTCCCCGAGGCGCATTCTACCTTAAAGCTCACTATCCTATACTGGGACGTCATCTGAACATACACATTTGAGGGGAAGACCAATGTGGGCATTATTGTTTACCTCCGTTCCCGGTTTCACAGGCGAATATAACCCACGCCACAGCTGTGACGAAAGCAAAACTTGTCGTCGATCTGTAGAGCACGGCAACCCATTGTTCTGGGCTATCCCCAATCAAGGAAGGGTAGACTCCATAAACGATAGCGAGGGCAGTGGCCGCTGCAGCACACCAGAGAAACAAACTGAAAAGCTGAAATCAAGCAACAGTTTTTGTTATAATTGATGGCTACAGAATATGAAAGCAGTTTCATTTCTGTATAGTTGCACATCATGCTATATATACTGAAAATTACTTCTGATGAAATGTAACTGCTGATTGAATGTTAACGTTTGAGTTATTTTGCATATGACCTCAATAGAGATAACGTGTACGGCAATATGTCTGAACAATATCAACTCTGTTTCTCATGACGTGTGTACTACAAGCACAATCTACAAGACTCACATCGTATTTTTCACAAAGTACTCTACTATGACGAGAAGAAACATACTTTCTTGTTGCTTGTTGAGACGGTGGGAATGTCTCGTTGGTATCGGAATACACAGACCTAGCCTGAGCGTGATCTGAGCGTGATTTGAACACACCATGCTAAAATAATCCAGACAACGATGGTGGAGTTTTAATAGTGAAATGCAATTTTTCTAACTCGTCATTCGATAGTTAAGGTAGAAAGCGCCTCGGGGACAGAAATTCGGACACTCAAACTTTTTCCATTCTTTTTTGATCTACGACTTGTGTGGGTTCATTTTAAATTTCTTGGTATAAGATAACTTTTCACCGGCTTAGTTTTTCAAAAATCGAAAATTGTATTTTTACTCCACAGAGTAAACACAGGGATGGTGGCCATTTTGAATTTCAAATATCAATAAATCTTGAGTAATTTGTTTCTCTAGTACCAAAATTTTTCCGGTGGATCCCCCCCCCCCCGATTTTTAATTCTTGATTTTGAAAGAGAATAATTGAAATATTCCTTGAAGAAAGTTTGAGCAAAAGTTTACGTCGTTCACTTTCGAGGCGCATACTACCTTAATCGACATAAACATAACCTTCCCTACCTTGTTAATTTTGATTTTTTGTCCATCGAGTCGACACATTACATAGCCAAGATAGACACCGACCAAATATGCCTGCAGATGGCTCCATGCCTTTGAATATATGTAGTCGTTTTCTAATGGGTCTACCAAGTTGTCGTTGTAGTAACTTTGAGGGATTTTT
Organism: Ptychodera flava; assembly: GCF_041260155.1. Classification (NCBI taxonomy): domain Eukaryota; kingdom Metazoa; phylum Hemichordata; class Enteropneusta; family Ptychoderidae; genus Ptychodera; species Ptychodera flava. The sequence goes on along the minus strand of NC_091944.1, from coordinate 15,482,983 downwards.
AAAAGTAAGAGTATACAATTACAAGTTATTGTCAAGCGTTGAAACTGCATTGCTGTGAAATCCTCATCAATTCAGGTTCATGTTGGAGAGGTTGCAGCACTTAACCATGGCGTGAGACAGCAATAACATCATACACGTCAGTTATCACTTTTAGAAAAAACATAAAAAGCAAGACCTCTAAGGGGCGTTCAGTTATTATGGCCAGGGGTGGGCCTGCAAATTCTTCATGTGCATCAGTCAAAAGGAGTAAACCCCCCTACCCATTGCACCAAAAAAATCATGACCGCGTTTTGAGATGACAAAAAATTCATGACCACCCCATCCCATTGCTTGAATGAAGATGCACACAGAAACACCCCTGGAGCGATAGCACCCAAAAAGAAATTCTCAGATTTTTTCAAATGACCTCCTAACAAACTCACAATGCGTTCAAATTTCCCCTTGTGACTTGCTATAATTTTGAAATCCCCCTAAAGGATTAGACAGAAATTACAGATGGGTCGCTATTTAAATTTACGCAAGCACTTTTTAGGGTCATGAAATTTCACGCATACCTTTTGGTAGCGTCGCCATTTTTTGCGCAAGTATTAGAAGTAAAAATGTGTCTGATATAGTGCTTTGTCCTAGAATGCCTAAAAAGAGAATGAAATCATGCAGCGAATCATTTTTATTCCCCGGACTTTTTTTAAACACCAAAACAGCTTTTTCACGGGACCAATACTTACGAAAACAAAGTGACCTCCCTCTGTGCTGTTTGAAAAATACATGACCCCCCTTTGCTATTTTCAACTTTAGGGTGAACCCCCTCCCGATTTTGCCGGCTGTAATAACTGAACGCGACCTAACTTCTTTAAAATAAACACAAGTCGTTGTATCTTAAAACATGCCTTCTAATGTCAAACATCGTGCCCGTTAGTTGCTGAAATCCATGGTTGATGTGTGGACTTTTTGAGATTTAGCCAGCCCATGCACGTAGGCCGCAGTAACCAGTTAGCATGTGACAAGGCCTGACTCATTACGGGTGATTTGAATAGACTCCTAAACGATTGATATAGACCTGTTTATATCTGGTCTGTGTATCCTTTTAAATTGTCACTAAAGTAACTTGTCTTCACTTATTTATACAATTTGTCAAATAGTATAAAAATGCAAAGTTAAATGCTGACTGAAACATGAATTTTTTTAAAGACTGATGATCTCGAACTTTTTGTGTATAAATTGGTCACCAAGTTTTATTGATTGTAAGCAATGATTTAAGGCAATGTCATAAGTCCGTTTAATATGAAATGAAACATCGCAGTCACAGTTTGACAGACTCTAGTAATGCGATTGGACAAGATCGCGCGCTTATTAACCTAGCCCTAGCAGTGGACGTATTTGTTTCATAAACTTAAGACAGTTCTTCGTTAGTCATGCAATCCTTAGGATGGACCATTTGATATCCTCGGGGGTCTAGAAGATTTTCGGGAAAAAAAAGATTCGCACCAAATGTCAATTAAATCAAAGTAAAACTTAAGTTGCCCACGCGGTAATTGTTGAAAAAAGCAACATGAAATGGGAGAATAGGTTTCAATAACAAAGTGTGTCATTAGAAAAACTCCTCATGGAAAAGAGGGTTTGTGAGAGTATAGGATAAACTTTCATGAAAAGCGTTAAGAATAAAAAGTGACATATGTTGAATAGTGTCACAAGATTAAATGTAACATTGGTTTTCATAAAAGGTCTGAGCAAAATTCACCAGGAAAGTATTTTGTTGCGGAAGTACTACGGAAATACTTCTGAAATATGGTAAAATATTTTTGTATATGGTTTTAAGTTGTATGTCATTATTATGCTCTATGTTTTTATTTCAGTAAATGCACTAACAGAGATTCAGTTGTATACAATAACTTTATTTCACTTTTATTTGTGTTTGTGAATGGGTTCTTTGATTTGAATTTATCTTCATGCAATAGTAATCCTCCCAGTGGAAATCTGTGAAGAGGAAAAAAGGAGGTGCAATGATATTAGTACAGTGCATTCTGAATGTTAATCAAAGTAAGAAATGCAAATGCGTAATGCTTACAATTACGCTCATAATGTTTTTAGTATTTCATACATTCACACTTGGATACATGACCTACTTATACAGAATCAATATATATAAATGTAATCACAATGAAACTTGAGGTATGACTTAATATAGTGTAGATATAAACAATCCATAGTAAAACCAGAACACATTCAGCTGATTCATATTTCATCTGTTGAAACAGTGTGTCAATGACACTTGGCTTATTCAATGTGGCAGGCACAGTGAGTAGTACCTGTGGGAACATGCATACCAAGTTTCAGAGCAATCCGAAGAGTGATTTCAGAGACAATGATTTTTGACAATACTAGGTACTGCATGGGCCAACATCCCACAATATCCCACAAAATGTGTGGGAAAATAAATGTGGCTGCTTGACATGAATAGATTCTCTTAGATGTACCTTGAACATCACTTTGTAAAAAAATTTGTTATCAGAATAAGAATTGTTCATATCTAACATTTATGATAACTTTTCAATAAAAGTTACAACAAAGAAACTAGACATGAAAGCAAAAAATCAAAAGAGTTACAGTAAGTATAGCTTTCATTATCCCTGTATTATCAAACATCAAATGCTGAATTACCTGAATCAATATACACCCAAGGATACTGAAATTTCACCAACATTTTACAATTTGTATTACATTTATGCTATGAACACTTACTTTACACGAAACCGTTTGTTAATATCTTTTGAGGAACTGGGAAACACGTAGATTCGTGTCATAGAATTACTAGTTCTTGAACTGGTTACTTTACAGTGTACATGCGTCAACTGAACTGAACTTGGCAGTACCTGTATTTTAGCAGTTCTCTTGGTAGTATCTGTTTTTTAGCGGTACGATTTCTTCTACTCAAGTTCAACGCGTGCACGCATCCAAATACACCATCATCATATTCTATTCTAATCTGCATTACCTCCCTACAAAGTACTGTACACTTCAGTGTACAGATCAGCTCACTATGTCTGTTGTAAAAGTCAATATATTCACAAAATTCCATATTCAATGATTCATTTTGACTTTTTAAGGTATTATTATTCCCGCGACTAAAAACGCTCACGTTACGTTTGCGGCAAACCTGCTGCAATGAGCAGTATCTTCTGAGTTGCCTGTTTTGAAAACATACACACACATGATACATTTATGAGCTATCATTCATTTCGTGTAACCTAACGACCATTCTGCTGAACCGCTATCTTTGGAGCATGAAAGTGAAAAAATCTTTTTTGACGTCCAAGGTTGTGTCACTCCGGCGCGACGCAACTACTTGAACTGAGGGGCCCACAGCAAAATCGTTCCCCGTAGGCATCCGGCCCGACAACAAACTGACATTTTGGGTGATTCCGTAGTTTACATAAATTTAACGTGAATAATGACACATGCATAATGAATTGAAAAGCTGTACAATTTGCTAAGCACTGTGATTTGGCTGTAGAGACAATTGGAGCTTAGCGTACCGCTTGGCTTCCTGCAGACATGGCTTCGACCTCAACCCACCCCAATTTGCAAGGACAATAAATACAGCACGGCGAGGGAGTCGCGAACAGTCAATTTGGACCAAAATAACGTGATCGATGCATGAACTTGAAACATGAAATGGACTTAAGAAAATTCATGATCACTGGTTCTGACAAACGGACACACGGCAGTGTTTTATGGGGTGAGAACACCGCCAAAATTATCTTGAAAACTTTATTTAAACTTATCTCATTATTATTATTCCATTGTTGGTGATTTAATGATAATTATATCAGTATTTGGCCATTATTTGCAATTATTTGATCATTATATGGATATTATTTTGACATGATTATGAATTTATTTGGTAATTCGGTTGTTTTGACATTATTCAGCATTGATGTCTTGACTTGGAACTTATTTCATCATTATTATGCCATAATTTGGTGATTTGGTCATTTTTATGTCATTATTTGGTCTTTATTATGCAATTATTTGTCATGATTACGACATTGTCTCGATTTTATTATGTTAATTCGGTTCTTTGCCATTACTCGGCATTGATGTCTGGATTTAGAACTTATCTTATCATTATTATTCCATTATTTGGTGATTTGGTCATTTTTATGTCATTATTTGGTCTTTCTTATGCAATTATTTGGTCATGATTACGACATTGTCTCGATATTATCTTGATATTGTCTTGATATTATTATGTTAATTCGGTTCTTTTGCCATTATTCGGCATTGATGTCTTGATTTAGAACTTATCTTATCATTATTATTCCATTATTTGGTGATTTGGTCATTTTTATGTCATTATTTGGTCTTTCTTATGCAATTATTGGTCATGATTACGACATTGTCTTGACATTCTCTTGATATTGTCTTGACATTATTATGTTAATTCGGTTCTTTTGCCATTATTCGGCATTGATGTCTTGATTTAGAACTTATCTTATCATTATTATTCCATTATTGGTGATTTGGTCATTTTATGTCATTATTTGGTCTTTCTTATGCAATTATTTGGTCATGATTACGACATTGTCTCGATATTATCTTGATATTGTCTTGATATTATTATGTTAATTCGGTTCTTTTGCCATTATTCGGCATTGATGTCTTGATTTAGAACTTATCTTATCATTATTATTCCATTATTTGGTGATTTGGTCATTTTTATGTTATTATTTGGTCTTTCTTATGCGATTATTTGGTCATGATTACGACATTGTCTTGACATTCTCTTGATATTGTCTTGACATTATTATGTTAATTCGGTTCTTTTGCCATTATTCGGCATTGATGTCTTGATTTAGAACTTATCTTATCATTATTATTCCATTATTTGGTGATTTGGTCATTTTTATGTCATTATTTGGTCTTTCTTATGCAATTATTTGGTCATGATTACGACATTGTCTTGACATTCTCTTGATATTGTCTTGACATTATTATGTTAATTCGGTTCTTTTGCCATTATTCGGCATTGATGTCTTGATTTAGAACTTATCTTATCATTATTATTCCATTATTTGGTGATTTGGTCATTTTTATGTCATTATTTGGTCTTTCTTATGCAATTATTTGGTCATGATTACGACATTGTCTCGATATTATCTTGATATTGTCTTGATATTATTATGTTAATTCGGTTCTTTTGCCATTATTCGGCATTGATGTCTTGATTTAGAACTTATCTTATCATTATTATTCCATTATTTGGTGATTTGGTCATTTTTATGTTATTATTTGGTCTTTCTTATGCGATTATTTGGTCATGATTACGACATTGTCTTGACATTCTCTTGATATTGTCTTGACATTATTATGTTAATTCGGTTCTTTTGCCATTATTCGGCATTGATGTCTTGATTTAGAACTTATCTTATCATTATTATTCCATTATTTGGTGATTTGGTCATTTTTATGTCATTATTTGGTCTTTCTTATGCAATTATTTGGTCATGATTACGACATTGTCTTGACATTCTCTTGGCTTTCAATTATCTGACCTCCTTTATTATCTGAACTCATTATTTGACCTGCATTTGAACCCTACCAGAAATCATTGCACATTCACAATGGCGCAGATAATACGGTCTGTTCCCTCGCATAGAGATAGAAAAAACGGGCTTTGCGAAAGTTTTAAAGCGCAGCTCAGCACATCGCGTATCTAGAATAGTTGGGCGTGCTCGAAAACTGAGTTCGACCACAATTTTGGATTAAAAATCGATTATTTTCGGCGGCGGAACTGGGCTGTGTTGGGTAGCCTTTGGTGGCCTGTAGTATAGCTACTACACCTAGCCGAGCGTACAGGTCTGTGTACCGTGTGTTCTCGGCGTTATATGGTACAGGCCCACGGCACGTTTCGTAGATCGTCGTCGGATGGGAAGTGACTAAGACCGAGGTTCGGTCTTCGGCCTCACAGTGTCAGTCACTTCCCATCCGACGACGATCGACGAAACGTTGCGTGGGCCTGCTATGTTATATGGTGGAGGCCGTATAACACCGGAAACACACAAGACCTGTATGTACGCACGGCTAGGTTACACCCAGCCTGCCACACAGAGATCAGTATAAAAGGTATCGATACCGTGGACGAAAACGACAATCGCCGCGCTGTCTTAAAAAAACCTGTCATGGTATCACTTAATTAAGTAAATCTTCACAAAGATGAAGGCAGCCGAGTGAAATCATGTGTAGTTTGAATAAGATGAGTGATGAATGATACTATCAGGTCACTTCACCACACAAACAGAATAAACAACGATATTAATGTTGACGACCTATCCCTCTGACACCATATTGTTTTTTTGATCAGTACACTGCATATATTTACTCCTTCCAAGGTTCGCATTCATCAGTTATCATAGACCAATTACCAGTGGTTGCCTGCTTTTGATTACAACTTCGAACTTGCAGTAGACAATGTTGACTTACAATATATTTTGCTTGCAGTAATTATCAAAATATAGTTGCACATTTTTATCTGAAACCAAGAAGTTTTCACATTTAATGTTACACATACTAGTCATACAACTAGGAAGTTATTGAAATCTTTCAATTTTTCTCTGACGTCCTACATTCGAAAGTTAATTGACCTGTTGGAGGTTTCCTTCTCACCAGTTTATTTGGTGTGTATATTGCACATTGTATTCTTGGCTCATCTGTGTATACTTAACTCTGAGTAAATCTTAACATTTCAAGCAAGGACCATCAAATTTTTACTGTTGATCTACAAAATTGAAAAGTGGCTGTTAAAACGGAATTCTGCCCATGGAAATTGAAAGTTCAAACTCTTTGCAAACACAATAGTATTTTGAGTGAATAAGTGGAAATAGGAATACCTCTTTTGTTTGTCAGATAAGAGCAATACTCTGCCCTTGGTGGTATATTTTTAAATGACTTGCAGAAATTGATATTATTACAGTTGTTATTATTGCTAACTGTTGTTTTGTCTGATTGAGGCACACACCTAGCTATCCTATGGATTCTCTTGAATATTATCACAGTACAGCTACATGAGCCACCGAGCCGCTGCTAGTTGAAACGCCTATTTATAGGGTTTTAATGACTGCTAAGCTAGGCGAATTAGTATGTAGATATTGTGAGTTCAAGCCCCATAAAATGCATCAGCAAGACTGCATCAAAGTTGACCACTTTTACTGTACATGTTGTTCACAAATTTTGTTCTAAGGCCATCAAGAATATTTTTATGGGTCTTTTAGAGTAATTTAACATAAGGGCCTGGGGGGGGGGGGTCAGAGGAATGTGAGGGTAGTCACTCAAAAAATTGAAAGCTACAAGGAGGTTGTTCAAAATTGGGGAGAAAGAAGAGGGGGTTGCTCAATTTTGGTACAAAATGAATTGAAATACATCTCAGATTGCACCATTTCATCAATTTCTCAAAATTCTTAATTCGACCCCCTGTCACTTCCTCTCCCCCTGGGGTGTTCTGACAGTTTTACTCAGTAAAAACAAATAGAAAACATCTAATATTACACCAGACTGCATCATTGAACTCATTAATTTCTCAAAATTTCCGACGTGGCAGAGGGGACACGCCTCTCACACTTTTCCCCTGTGGGGTGTTCTAACAGTTTTACACAAATTGATAACATCTCTCATATTGCACCAGACTGCATTATTGCACACATCAATCTCTCAAATTTTCAACACGAGAGGGTACAACTCCTCTGACACTGCCCCCAGCCTCCTGACTGTTCTCCTGTACTTTCAAATTCTGCCCTGTCAGATATCTAAGTGGAAACCTTGTCATGATACCCATCCAAAATAAACAATACTGTATGGTAAACAATACTATATGGTTGGATAGTGGTTACAGTATGAGCTTTTGTATCTACGTTTTATTGTGACTTTGAATTTCCTTTTGAAATTTTGGTTCTAATAATGGCAAATTTAATAACAAATAAAAGTTTCCATTTAGTCACACATTTTTCCATTTAAATTAGAGTCTTTACTGTTCAGAGTTTAACTTTGTGTTATTGGTACAATGAGATGTGAAAATTTAATTTACTGCATGAACTTGAAATGAATGGTTTTATATATTGATTTTAAGTGATTTCAGAAAAACTTACTTTTCATCGTACACTTGCATAAGATCAAGTATGGTGACCCCATCTTTTTTCTCTAATATTTGATTGTTCTCATATGCCAGAATTCAAAAATCCATGGTAACTGTTAGTCCCCTAGTCTTCTATGTGTTGCGAATTTTTTAAGACAGCGCGGCGATTGTCGTTTTCGTCCACGGTATCGATACCTTCTATACTGATCTCTGTGTGGCAGGCTGGGTGTAACCTAGCCGTGCGTACGTACAGGTCTTGTGTGTTTCCGGTGTTATACGGCCTCCACCATATAACATAGCAGGCCCACGGAACGTTTCGTAGATCGTCGTCGGATATGAAGTGACTGACACTGTGAGGCCGAAGACCGAACCTCGGTCTTAGTCACTTCCCATCCGACGACGATCTACGAAACGTGCCGTGGGCCTGTACCATATAACGCCGAGAACACACGCGTACACGGTACACAGACCTGTACGCTCGGCTAGGTGTAATAGCTATACTACTAGCCCTGCGTACGATGCTGTGTGTTCCGCTACAGCATAGCCCCGCTCACCACAGCCTTGCAAACACCCGTACGTAGGGTTGGTGACTTCAAATCCATTTTTGGACTTGACGTAAAAAGCCAAATTACTGCCGAAATTCAGCGTTCTTGGGCCCAAGTCGTATCCCTTCCTACCTCAGCTACTCGATCGCTTCCAAAAATGCCAGTCTTTTATTCTTTTTTGGTAAATAACCGTCGATGTCGGCAACTCTCTCGCTAGCCCTGCGTACGTACGCAGTGTACGCTGTGCATTCCCTGTGTACGTGTGCGTTCCTAACACACAGCGTACACTGCGTACGTACGCAGGGCTAGCAAGAGAGTTGTCGACATCGACATCGACGGTTATTTACCAAAAAAGAATAAAAGACTGGCATTTTTGGAAGCGATCGAGTAGCTGAGGTAGGAAGGGATACGACTTGGGCCCAAGAACGCTGAATTTCGGCAGTAATTTGGCTTTTTACGTCAAGTCCAAAAATGGATTTGAAGTCACCAACCCTACGTACGGGTGTTTGCAAGGCTGTGGTGAGCGGGGCTATTAGCTGTAGCGGAACACACAGCATCGTACGCAGGGCTACTATACAACAGGCCACCAAAGGCTACCCAACACAGCCCAGTTCCGCTGCCGAAAATAATCGATTTTTAATCCAAAATTGTGGTCGATCTCAGTTTTCGAGCACGCCCAACTATTCTAGATACGCGATGTGCTGAGCTGCGCTTTAAAACTTTCGCAAAGCCCGTTTTTCTATCTCTATGCGAGGGAACAGACCGTATCATCTGCGCCATTGTGAATGTGCAATGATTTCTGGGTAGGGTTCAAATGCAGGTCAAATAATGAGTTCAGATAATAAAGGAGGTCAGATAATTGAAAGCCAAGAGAATGTCAAGACAATGTCGTAATCATGACCAAATAATCGCATAAGAAAGACCAAATAATGACATAAAAATGACCAAATCACCAAATAATGGAATAATAATGATAAGATAAGTTCTAAATCAAGACATCAATGCCGAAATAATGGCAAAAGAACCGAATTAACATAATAATGTCAAGACAATATCAAGAGAATGTCAAGACAATGTCGTAATCATGACCAAATAATTGCATAAAAAAGACCAAATAATGACATAAAAATGACCAAATCACCAAATAATGGAATAATAATGATAACATAAGTTCTAATCAAGACATCAATGCCGAATAATGGCAAAAGAACCGAATTAACATAATAATGTCAAGACAATATCAAGAGAATGTCAAGACAATGTCGTAATCATGACCAAATAATTGCATAAAAAAGACCAAATAATGACATAAAAATGACCAAATCACCAAATAATGGAATAATAATGATAAGATAAGTTCTAAATCAAGACATCAATGCCGAATAATGGCAAAAGAACCGAATTAACATAATAATGTCAAGACAATATCAAGATAATATCAAGACAATGTCGTAATCATGACCAAATAATTGCATAAAAAAGACCAAATAATGACATAAAAATGACCAAATCACAAAATAATGGAATAATAATGATAAGATAAGTTCTAAATCAAGACATCAATGCCGAATAATGGCAAAAGAACCGAATTAACATAATAATATCAAGACAATATCAAGATAATATCAAGACAATGTCGTAATCATGACCAAATAATTGCATAAGAAAAACCAAATAATGACATAAAAATGACCAAATCACCAAATAATGGAATAATAATAATGATAAGATAAGTTCTAAATCAAGACATCAATGCCGAATAATGGCAAAAGAACCGAATTAACATAATAATGTCAAGACAATATCAAGATAATATCAAGACAATGTCATAATCATGACCAAATAATCGCATAATAAAGACCAAATAATGACATAAAAATGACCAAATCACCAAATAATGGCATAATAATGATGAAATAAGTTCCAAATCAAGACATCAATGCTGAATAATGTCAAAACAACCGAATTACCAAATAAGTTCATAATCATGTCAAAATAATATCCATATAATGATCAAATAATTGCAAAATAATGGCCAAATACTGATATAATTATCATTAAATCACCAAACAATGGAATAATAATAATAATGAGATAAGTTTAAATAAAGTTTTCAAGATAATTTTGGCGGTGTTCTCACCCCATAGTGTTTGGTTTCTGACCCTTAACTATAAACAACCTGATCTCTTCATGAAAACACACTTGTACCATGGACGTAATAGAGAGTATACACAGTGAGGCCAGTTCAGGGTTGTACCGACGACTCGTTTATGTTCAATGACGTTTTAACTTGTATGCGTACGGGGACTTTGAAATTGAGAGTGATACCTTCGTTTATGTGATTTGATTAAGCTAGCTGAAAACTATCATAACTACAAAGACGCATGAGTACTTTGCTTACCCTGGTAAATGAAACGGACCTAATCATTGTCAGAATGGGAAAATTTCATTCACACGGTCAAGAATGAAAGTCACCAACAAGATCAAATAACATGGTCAATCACTCAGATATGACAGCTTGCAAACCATGAAATTTCTTACCTGCTCATCAAGTGAACGACTTTGATTCCAAATACCACCGCACAAACTGTATTGCTTCTCTTCTGGTCGGTCCAAAATTAGAGATCACACACGTTTTCAAGGGCACCGAGAGATCAGCTGCCCGAGATCAGACTATCAGGAAACATCAGTGATGATGACGTGCGTGCCGAGTGCAAAGTTGAGTCACGTGTTGTAGGGCTACACCATTCTTTACTACACAGAGAGGGTTCATAATCACCATACCGATTATGATGTGACCATGGGTGTTTAAGACATACGCACTTATAAGTTATATCTTTATCACTTCATTTACAAAACTACATAAAATTCTAGGGCGTACAATTAGGTATGGACCATTTGTTATCGGGGGGGGGGGGTTCCAGGAGGACTTGTCGGGTCAAAAAACTCCATCCAGTTGCTTACTAAAAACATAGGGCCAATGTCCCTCTGAAGCTACTATACACATTTATGGAAAGCTAAGTATTTCTTGAATGTATGAAATTATCTCACTAAAGTCATCCTAGGGACCTGTATACCCAATATTAAAGCCATCTGACCGGCAGTTTTGAAAAAGCAAGCGACCTAACAGTCAACAGAGGTACGTGTTATGTTGAGAATAACTTTTTGTGACACAAAGGTGGATATCTTTGATAGCTCATTTCAGGAAAGCCTGGCCAAAATTGCAAATTTAGCTGCAAAAATACAAAATTGAACATTTCAATATATAACATTAATGTAAACCCTCGGAGCCTGTATACCAAATATCAAAGCTATCAGATGAGTAACTTTTGAGAAACGAAGATTTTGACCAAAAATGGCAAAAATTCACCCAATAAGACAAAAATTGAAGATTTTCATCTGTCTGATCAGATGTTATGAAGAAGATTTTTCACCAAAACTGCCTTTTTGTGCTAATGTCCATTTTACGATTGGTGGAGATTTTTACAACACCCCATTAAGTGGGGTCTCTATGAACAATGCACTGCCATGAAGCACATGCTGTTATCATATCATTAATATTTTAACTCATATTTTCCTTTTGTTTAGGATGTACCTACTTATACTTTAAGTAGTTTATTCATTTGATGTATTTCTGCTGCTCATTGTATTTGTTACTTAATAAAACATACTAAAATAATGAACTGAGATTGACCACACTGCCAGCACCGGGTTGAGCACATAACCTATGACAGGATTTTATCAGACTGAGTCTTCATCGACTTCTTTGCAATCACTTTTTCCTAATCCCTACACTTCCTTCCATTTTCTTTTCAACTTTTCAGCTATTTGAAGAAGATGCTGTATACCTTAAATTACATCTTTGTCCTGCTGTACAATAGTCTCTCCTAATGATTGTGCTTTCATTACACCATGTAAAGGAAAACATTAGAACAAAAAGAAGTATTCAACTTTTGGTATATGTGTGTCAATGATTAAAAAGTTCTGAAAATTGGCGAAATTAAGACGACAATACTCCTGAATCAATTTTCCTCACCTGCCAGAATATAGAATTGTGAACCCACATGTACAAAATCGTTTGTTTATACTCACATTCATGATTCTATAGTGAACACAACCATACATATACATTTCATTCACATTTCTCAATTAATGCACAGAAATATTGCATCCACATATTAATTACTACTTAATATAAATATCAGGGCAAAATAAATTTCTGGAAAAGTACATGTTAAATATTCAACCATATCGATATTACACATAGATAATATAACAGGTTCAATAATCAAGGTACTATTTCAGATAGATAATTTCCAGGCCGTAACAATACACATGTGGTAATTTTGAACCTCTATTTATTTTGATACAAGTTGCTGATCCACAGTTTCAGTTGTTTCTATGATTTTGAGTCATCTAGGTATACATACATAAGATAATTTGCTGTATTATAGGTTGTTTAAATTCATTAGATCATTTATGACTTTATAATGCTTGGCAATCCTTTTACATCCAATTTGTGCAGAAACTACATCAACTCAGCCTCATATGAATACAATAGGTTTGCAACAAGTGGTGCACAGTTTATGCCTATTAAATGCCTATACTTTGCCTCAATATCATATCAGCTAATATGATAGATTTGTTCCTCTATTAAAAAATGCAGCATCTTGATTTCTTCCTAAACGATGTATTTGTGTTTTGGCATCACTGTTGTCGTTTAATATCATAACTTGCACAAATTTAGAAAAACAAAATACTTTCAATCAATTAAATATACAAATTTATTTTTTTTTGTTCAATGTTCTGTAGCCCACCGCTATAATTTAGTGCATCCTCCCTTGCTATGTAAATGAGCAAAAATGAGCAAAAATAAGTCAAAATATTACTTCAAAATTAATTTCTGCTCAACTATGCAACCAACAAACCCAAAAACCTAATCCGATCTAGTTCCCATCCTAAAGATTCTGTGTACCTAATTTTATGACATTTGATGAATGAGTTTGAGAGATATCGACGAAACAAATCCATAACACACACACACAGACAGACACACACACACACACACACACATACATATTACAGACACACATACAGACTAACAAACGCCACCCTATGACAATGGCCCACTTAGGTGGGCTACGCCCACCGCGTGGGCCAAAAATCAGCCAGAGAAGGCTTGACCGAAAGAATTAGAACCTTCCACACGGTCTGAACATTTGTACCAAATATCAACGCAGTCTGTTCAGTGGTTTTTGACTTTTTGTCATTTACGGAAAATTTCCCACTGTCCGACATGATCAACCCAACCACAATAGCACGATTGACCTTTGGTCAGTTGTGTTAGAGAAGTGGGAGAGTGGGGGGGGGGAATAATGTACAATTGTTCAGGTAAAGAAAAATAATACTGCAGCATCAATCTTCTAGACCCAAGGATATCGAATGGTCAAGCCCTTAGATCATTGAATAGTCTTGGAGAAAACTAAACATTTCGATGTACCGTGCAAATAGTATACAGGAAAGCCAGTGGAACTGAACAAGCACGGGGATGTGTGATCTAAAATCGAATAAAATGCATATAAACCTTACTTTGAATCTGTATTTGCTATTGGGTATCCGAAGTACGTTGCAAGCCCGGCAACAGTTGCCATGGAAGCCACGATGAAAGATACCACTGCTAACGTACCAACTTTGGCCGATCTGTGCAGGGATGCATGGTCAAGAAGAAAGCAAATTGCCAATGAGTGATCTTTTTTTGTTTATGAATGACACATAACATACTTTATCAGAGGGCGCACATTACTTCAATGGCACTTCGACGATAATTCAATGATACTTCAACGATACTTCAATGATATTTCAATGATATTCCACACCTCCTAAGTAATGTTCCACTCTCACCAGCTTATGGGGTATACATTTTCCTGCTTATTGGATATGCAAGAGCATGCAGTTCATATGGTGATTTTGTAGAAAGACATGGCCATCTCTCTTACAAGCTGTTATATCAAGGTTACACCAGAGCAAGATCGTTTCTACATTCAAACGCTTTTTTGGCAGATATCGCAAGCTGGTAGATAAATAAAATATCTCTCTTCGACAAATGATCGCTGATGGCATCGGTGACATTGAGCCTTAGTGACCACTACCTATCTGACTTACAGATTGATATATGGCGGATGCCATATGTGGGGCAGGATGCGCTTACTATTTTCGAAACACCTGACATCACTTCTTGGTCTTCTGGCCAGAGGTCCATATATCTTTCTTTCATGAATATGACTTTGTTTGTGTACCGTCTATTTACTGTCTGTTCTGTGCTGTTTTGTGTCTATGTTTACAACTATTGTCTTACGAATTTTGACCTAGTGTCATCGGATTATGGATTGGTATGATATTTCAATGATATTTCAACGATACTTCAATGATACTTCAATGATACTTAAATCAAAGTGTGACTCGACATGACAATGTGCACTGACGAAGGTGCTATGTTTATGATTTACAAATCTTTATTTCTCATCTCATCAAACGAGATACGAGATCAACGCAAGTGAAAGTGTCAAAACTACTATATGGCTCGACACCGGCACCAACGGTTTTGAGTCGATGACAGTGTACACTTTAAAGGGCAAGTAATGTTAACTTTCGATGAGTTTTTCATTATTTTTATTTTATATATCAATTGCAACTTCTTATTCTACTTCCCAAAGAATGTTGAAATACCAACTATTTAGCTTGTCAACTCAGCGTCTATATGTGTCAAATGCATTGTTATTTTTTACATTAGAATTCTAGCCCGGACCAGCAGTCACTTTTCAACAATAACAATGCGGTCTACACACCTATGGGCTGAGTGGACAAGCAGAATACTGTGTATATTAACAGACTTCGGGGAGTAGAACAAGGAATTATGTTCCACATTCAAAACATGGTGAAAATATTATCAAAAGTTAGCATATATAAATGTCGATTTCCGACACGTGAGTTCACTTACTTGTGAAGCAGAATTATAAAGAACGGGCTGATGATGTACAGCTGCATATCAACACAGAGATACCAAACCCAGCCCATGCACTGAAAATAAAAAATATACGGAAATAATCGTCTCTTCTATTTCATCACTATAGTCGTAGCTGTAGCCTCTAGTGACATTTTCACAACCTTTGTTCTGAAGACGAGCAGAGCTTCGTTTTCCACAAAGTACATTGGACATGTTGGCCTTGTAAACACCAAACATTGCACACAGCAGTTATTGTTAAAGTAAACGAATGAATCCACTACGGACATCAATGCAGTATATAGCTGTTGACAATAACGTCGGACACTTCATACATAGAAACTACAGTATGTTGACAAGCCTAACGAGTCAATTATTCACTTCTTGTGGCGTTGGAAGGTTTTTGGTAAATTGTGGACTTAAATGCTGATTTTCCTATAATCGGCGTCCACGTTTCAGATCTTGTGCTACGCAGCATAACAACGACTGTACTTTGACAACGGATTCTGAAACCTATCGTGTATTTATGAAATGATAAAACAGAGGTACCGTTTGTCATTCGTTTGGTTGAAATTACCCGACCTAATCTGTTTACCGACCACGACACAATATGTTGCCAGTATTTTTAACCTCAAAAGTCAATTCAAAATAGCACATAGCAGCGCTTTACTGATACCAGATATGAACTGTAAATGCTCACGTGTTTCATTATATATTGAAGTTATGTGTAAATTTGAACCTTTGCCACATGTTTGCAACTTCATTGAAAGTATTATGATCAACATAATGAACAATATTCACCACAGATTAACTTTATAGGTCATTAAGTATTCAAATACGCAATTAGCTAAAATAGAAATAGTTAATTTCTTTGACTGCTGTCATTGTATCACCACTTTATATAGCAAGTGTAATTGCCTTTGGTCAAGTCCTTCAAACTATATATTCCAAACTTTGAAAGCTCATTGGATATGCAAACTATAAATTAGCTGACACGAAAACTTAAGTGTGAAATGACTTTCAAAACTGGTATAACCTGGTATAATCATCAATGTACATAGCATGTTATGCCAACTTTGATCAAATAAATCCTAGTTTTATCCCTAATTAAAAAAATTCATTATATACACAAATTAGGAATTGGCTGAAGCAAAAATGCTTAATGCCTTTCAATAATCCTAGCCTACATAATAGTATCTTTAATGTACACAGCAAGTTTCATCAATTTTGGTCATGTAAATTCAAATATATATCCCTAATTTCAAAAATTCATTAAATATGCAAATTAGGAGCTGGATGAAGTAAAAAGCTTAATGACTTTCAGTAACGTCGTATCATAGTATCTTTATGTACATAACAAGTTTCGTCAACTTTGGTCTAGTTAATACAGATAAATATCCCTGATTATGAAAGTTCATTAACTATGCAAATATGGAATTGGCTAAAGTTCAAATGCTTAATGACTTTCAATAATGTTCTATGATAGTATCTTTATGTACATAGCCAGTTTCGTCAACTTTGGTCCCGTCAATTCAGATAAATACCCCTAATTAGGAAAGTTCATAAAATATGCAAATTAGGAATTGGCTGAAGTAAAAATGCTTAATGACATTTAATAATGTTCTATCATAGTATCTTTAATGTACATAGCAAGTTTCATTAATTTTGGTCATGTAAATTCAAATATATATCCTTAATTTCAAAAGGTCATTAAAAATGCAATTTAGGATTTGGATGAAGTAAAAATGCTTAATGACTTTAAGTAATGTTAAATCATAGTATCCTCAATATGCATACCAAGTTTCGTCAATTTTGATAGAGTAAATTCAGATATATATGCCTAATTAGTAAATTTCATTAAATATGCGAATAAGTAATTATCTTTCACGTCACCATTTAATAACTTTTACAGCTGATATATCTTTATGTGATCAACATTTGTAGCAAATCTCATCAAATTGTGTGCAGTCGTTCTCCATGTATATCCGGTTTTTCT
The DNA here is from genome assembly GCF_041260155.1 of Ptychodera flava. Taxonomy (NCBI): domain Eukaryota; kingdom Metazoa; phylum Hemichordata; class Enteropneusta; family Ptychoderidae; genus Ptychodera; species Ptychodera flava. Next base: position 15,465,317 of record NC_091944.1, on the reverse strand, counting down.
AAAATCATTAATTATGCAAATGAGCAAAAAGTAAGCAAGCCACACCAACCAAAAACTAATCACTTCTTGCCATTTGCAAAGTGAATCTACCTACCATATTTGATTTTGATCTGATGAGCCGTTTTTGAGATATTGAGCACACAGACAGACAGGCAGACACACAGATACACAGACAGACAGACATCGCTGCGACATATGCTCACGTGTGTAAACACGTGAGCAAAAAAGGGGATTTCTGCTTAGCTTCCCTTGATTGGCTTCTAAGTAGCAAGACAGTGTAGAAGGTCCTGTCCTATGCTGTGATTTAAGTAAATGGGAGAAGTTGTTCACTAATATGTCATGAAAGGCAAGCAAATATGGGGCGTACCACATTTTCTCAGGTCCGCTTAGAGTGTTGTGCGGGGGGGGGGTGGGGGGGGGTTGCCAGTGCATGTGTATTTTATAGCGATCATTATTAACTGAAATATCTTATATAGGATTTAAAACTGAGATCATAAATTTCCGAACAAATATCCTAATATCTCATCAGAATTGCGATGCGCATTGTGTCTTCCATCGGTATTCATTAGAAGATCACTGAGATCGGTTCTAAAGAAGCATCAGACACAGAAACTTCACGTACCATATTGGTGCTTCCAACCCAGGGGTACATATTGTTGAAGTAGAGTAAAACTGCCCACCAATAGTCTTTACACTGTTGTTGCGGGTAGGCAAGGGACGTAGCGTGCATGGGGCCGTTCCCAAGGTGCAACATCAGCGTCGACCAGAGTAACAGCATCAACCCCAATGCCGGTGTAAGACGCCACCAACGATGAAAGTAAAAGAGGAACCAGTTCACCTTCCCTTTCGTTTTACGCATGTGCCGTAAGGTGAGGTAGGTAACAAGGAAACCACTGAAACATGAAGTAATAGAAAGTTATATATACAGCCTTTGCTGAGTTATTGAACTGATAAGAATTTAGACATGGCACGAACAAATGCCATATCGTATCGAGACATACTTAAGAAACTAAACAGTTTGTCCGTTTGCAGTGTGATTGGAATATATGGGGAAAAAAACACAGCATTGCGTAGAATGTGTATTCTCCTTCAATATAAATTCCTGGACCAACGTAAACGTAGTTGACTGTCTACATTGACATTATTTTGGAAACAATATATATATATATATATATATATATATATATATATATATATATATATATATATATATATATATATATATATATATATATATATATATATATATATATTTATCACATGAACTGGCCCGAATCTTCACCTGTGTGACGTAGAACAGGACGGATAAGAAATCCGAATTACCCCTGTTATACGTCATCAACCGGAACTTTTTTCGTGCATAGTTGCAGGCGTCGTGACACAAACAGATCTGCTGTGATCGATGCCGTGCTAGCTCGCACATTATTTTACAAAAAGGTGACCCGATAAATCCAGACATGGAAACATAGAAGGCATATTTGTCCAACGAAATTTCAAGTCGCTAAAACTATAGCTTATTCCGAGAATCGAATGGAGATACCGACGATCGTTTTATTTTAATGGCTCAGTAACGTCGCGGCTCCAGTCGAGTCGTGTGGGCATAATATGGACGTCGTACCTTGCGATCCCGGTTGGCGATAAAACCGAAACCTACACCTCAACGTACGTTAAACTGAATAAATGAGGACAGCTTAATCTTCGGGAAAGCGACAAAGGAGGCACAAGCATAAAGTCATTCGAGTAACAACGATCAATGTCCTTAATCGCACTAAAACTCCGTAAATTCTTGCTCGGAATCAAACTTGCAGCGCGGCATAAGGCTGTAGCGAAGACATAAGCTTAAGCTGTCGAGCTGTGTGCAGCGTTGTTGAATCCGATAGGCCTATACTTCGAAAGTTGAATCAGACAACACTCAAAACAGAGTTTCCGTCAAGTAACAAAATAAGTATGTATCCACGGGTTAGATATGTGTCACTGCAAACATCAAAGTCCGTAAGACGAAAACATTGAGGACCGAGATCGGGATTGACGAGTTGACACCGGCTGAGACCGGTGACGGCAACGTTGTGAGCACAAACATGCAATGAGTGTGTCATCGAACCCCGGCATCGAACGGAATCTTTCGCGCTCGCCAAGATCGTAAACTTGTGTGATATTTTGAAAGCCACAGCATATCTGAGAATGGGAATTACTGTTTCGATCGTGTCGTTGCATTTACTTCATAAATCTATTTGTAAATACTCTAAGTAACTCTGAATATTATGGCTATCCGTCGCTAGCATGGTGAAAGCTAGTCTGCCGATGGCCATCTTGCCTTGGCATCGGTGCAGGGCGAGACAATGATTGACACGTTCACGTGACCGAATCCGTATGTCTGGTTGGTGGAGATACCATTTGATGTAGCAAATTTCAGCTTGATGGGATTTATGAATGAAAGTATCTCCTGCTGGGTGACGGGCCAGCTTTACTCTTTAAAAGAAAGTAGTCCGCGTAAGTAAAACACAAATAGAGACGAAATTCATGCAATTTGTCACGATAATTTTGATCCATCTACGTCAAAAGAAAAATAAGAAGACTGTTCATGTGATAAATATATAATCCCATGGTATTTCTCTCTGTTTGACGTCATCGTATACTCGTGTTTTTCGCGGAGCCGCACAACTTCTCATCTTCGGCTCGAAGTTATACGGCGATGACGTCAAACAGAGAAAAATACCATGGGATTATATATAACTATACATATATATATATGGTACAAATATACCATGTATACATGTGTGTTGACATATGTTTCCTTCTTTCTATTTTTCATTAATACAATATGTATTCACAGTTATTTAACATTTAGGAAGCATGATTGAACTGAAATACACCACTTTTTTATGAGTTCCACGATGTTATATTGCCTCAAATCTTAATCATGTTTTAAATACCAATATTTGACTCTACATTTGTGCGAAAATGTAGCGAAATCAATAGGAAACGACTGACTTTACCGGAGAAGTCTGCATTTTAAGTTCTCTTAATTTTGCATCCGAAAGTTGAACGTCGGTCACTAGTCTTTACAAAAGATTGCATCACGATGATACACGTCAGCTTTAAATGGCAATGGTTGTAAAGTAGTGAACTTTGACACTTGCGCCCTGAAACAATTATCCCTTTTGTCAAATAGGCACTACCGAACGGCACTACCGAACCATAAATCCAGTGTCAAACATTTACTCTTGTATAATCAAAATAGAATATTGTAAGACAATGAACGCCTCTTTAAGGTAGAATGCACCTCGGGGACAGATATTTGGACGCTCAACCTTCTACAATTCTTTTCTGATCTACCACTTGTGGGGGTTCATTTTAAAGCTGCCCGTGTAAGAAACATTGTCATCTTCTTAGTTTTTCGAAATTCGAAAATTTTATTTTCTCCATAGAGTTAACGCAGGGATGGCGGCCATTTTGAATTTCAAGTCTCGGTAAATCTTTGGTAATTTGTTTCTCTTGTACCAAAATTTGCACAGTGACCCCCGATTTTTATTTTTTATTTTGAAAGAGAATAGCTGAAAGATTATTTAAGGAGATTTTGAGCAAAAGTTTCAGCCTTTCACTTTCGAGGCGCATACTACCTTAAGTGAACATCCAAGATAAGTGAAGAATGCATACAGATTACAACAAAGGGGGACTACATGCACTTCTGAAGGAGAACAACTGAAATTATAATTACCTCAACATAAAAAACACGTCAACTCCAAACACTCCCCCAAATAGTGTGAGGGTGGACCATCTTAGAAGGACATCGTCAATAACATACCGAGCATTGTCTGTTATCGGGAAAAAAGCATATCATACTTGTTAAATGATGAATGGAATCATTCCAAGTCAGGATAATCGACGATAGATCATTGTTTAATTTATAGCAGCTGTCTTAAAGGTATACAGTCGCCTGTAATCTAAATATCCCCATATATGGTCAAAGGGGCATTCCTTGGTATTCAAAATACCCATGTTAGGGCGCTGTTTTTAAAAAGCGGCCACCCGCTTATAATCTGTGATTGGTTAGATTTTCTCTGTCTATGGTAACTTTGGCAAAATTGGAACAGGTGACAGTATACCTTTAATTCTGTAGTTATCGCATTGGAATCGGAACAGGAGGGGAAGACACAGAGCATAGACTTTGTCTGAGAAAGGAGGAGGCAAAATTTCAGGAGGGGATAGATGGATAGAGGTTGTCAACCACACAGTCTACCACAAATAAAGGTAAGTATCATCGTAAATATTTCATTTTGAATCCGTTATTTTCTTTTTCAAAGGAATTTAGAGAAATAAAATTAAACAAAAGAGTAAACAGCTCCTTACCAAGGAAATTAAGATGGAATGAGTAAACATGTCCCAGTATTATCCACATCATGCTGATCACGCGAATTCCGTTGATTGACGAGATCGTGCCGGAACCACCCGAAGTCGCGTTCAGAATTTTCTGACCATTCGACACGACAGAGAAAGTAGTCAAGATCCCTCCCAGAATGCCTATCAGAATAAGGATGAGTCATTGTTATGCAGATATTTTAATAGCCCACTTCTTACCATTGCCCAGCATTCCCTTATTATTATACATCTTCGGGTGGAATGCTTATATGTTTGACTTTTACGTATAGCTGGTTCATATTAATATGAAATATTATTTTCTGACGACAGTAAAAACTAAGAATGCCATCAGATACATAAACGCTTAGAGTCGAGTTAAGCCATCTTATAAGTGATGCTTCCCAACTGAAAAAATATTGCTATCATCATTTTCTATTATACTTTACCACCAAGATACTATGCCCACCTGGTCGTTTCTTCTTGAGTTCGTCTACCGCTGACTTATTCTTGATGAGGTCTTCTTTTATTGTGTCCATGTGAGCGATCTCTTCACTCCTCTTGATCTTTCGTTTGAGGTTCCAGTGCCAGATAACATCGTAGGCAGTGCCGAGTACCATCAAACCGGCTATGATACTAAATATTACACTGTGAGTACAACGAAGGAACGTATTAATATAATGCAAACTATGCAAATTTCAAGCATATTGACACTAAGTAATATCATTCGACGGCAACACATTCGATGCATAACTCTAAGCTTCACAGGCAAATATGGCTGTATGCAGCCTTAAAAACGTCCCTCCCAATCCTTCTAAGAATAACCTTTGTTGATGGGTTTACTTTACTTAACACTGTTTTTTCCAATTACATTTAATCGAACAATCACATCTTACATGGCGATGATGTCTCCAGTTCGGAAAGGTCGGTCTTCGGCACATTGCACCACCCCGGGAGCTCCTAATCCAGCTAATATTATATAAAACCGAAAACTTACGTTAGGTTAAACGTAGTGTCTTCAGGTTACGATGGTCCGAAGCAGTTTAAACGTCCGTAGCTCGGAGATGAGTACACAATACTCTATCTTAATTTTTCCATAAGTAATAAAACGTCGATATGTTCAGGAGCCACTGAAAGGTGGAATGCACTTTTAAAGCTTTTAAATGAGCTTTTAAGTGAGCTCCCAAAACGCCTGAAAGTATTGTAACAATTTGAGAGTCCGAATATCAGTCCCCGAGAGGCATGCTACATTAAAACCCATTTTAAAGAGATTGAAATACAAAGAGATGAATCAACAAGCCACCTTATGGCCGATGTAGCCCCGCTAAATGCAGCAATGACCGCCGAGTGCAACAATGACCAGTGATCGTCAAAGAATAAACTGATACAAGAAGGTCTGCGCCTCCGAAAGCTGAGCTAAAATCTGTCTATACGACGAATAAAATCACAATATAAACACGCATAAGTACGTAACGGGGTGTAAAGGAGTTCATACCAAGGATATTATTTATTTATTTATTTATTTATTTATTTATTTATTGTTGTTTGTTTGTTTGTTTGTTTGTTTGTTTGTTTGTTTGTTTGTTTGTTTGTTGAGGTTTTTGTTTGCTTGTTTAATATATTTGTTTTTCTATTTATCTATTTTAAGGAAAATTTTGTTTCATTTTAAGATCATACAGATTCCGTCGTGACATGATACATTTTTGGTCAAGTTAGTAATGTGTTAATAACGTATTTCCCGATGAGCTGCATGCCAGTTGAATGATCAATAGCAAATCACAATCAAACTATTTGAACTGTTTGGAAGGTTAGGAATATATTAGCAAGAACGTCACTTGACTGTTATCGATTGACTTGGGAAAGAGTACAGTTCAAGATTTGTTCATGTCGGAACGATTGTCGATAATATTCATTCTTCTCCACCAACATCTCATTCATATATGTAAACATACACCATCCCAAAATGTACCCCAAAGTTGAATGCCGCGCCTCGGGAACAGCTATTCAGACTCTCAAATTTGTACAATACTGTTTCGGTCAACCGCTTGTGAGTGGCTCATTTTGAAGCTCATGGAAATATGATTTCTCCGGCTCACTGTTATGTAAATCGAAAATCTGATTTTCTTCATAGATATAACATAGGAATGGCTACTATTTCGATGTTCAGATATTGATCAATTTGTTTCTCCGGTAATAAGTATTTTGCATTGTGACCCCTGAGTTTTATTCGTGATTTCTAAAGGGAATAGTTTAAAGTTTTCTTACGGAACCTTTGAGTAAAAGTTTGGGTCGTTCAATTTCAAGATTCCCATGGATCGAAGAATGTTTCCGTGTATCAACTTAATTCCTGTTTGTAGGTCATTTACCTTCAATAATGGCGTTCCTGACGTCAACGCTATTGCAACTGTCCGGAAAACACAATCCATATCTTGCCACCTAAAGGTGAAAAAATGTTGACGATGGGACATTTTAGTCTTTATTTTTAGGAAAATATTACGGACATGAGACTCCTGCCCAAGACATGGACGCGCCCTTCATTTCGGCGTTTCAGAAACACGTATGATGTCGACACAAAGAATAATGAATTAAATCCAGTCTGTCAAAACTGCAGAACAAATTTTTTGACGTCTTTGTTTGGAAAGAGAGTTTTCCAGTGTGATAAACCACTAAAAGTTCCCTTCCGATGAGGAGGGAAAATATTGAAAGAGAACATTTAGTGGAACACTACAAGTTTGTCAGTTAGTGATATGAGAGGAAGCTAGAAAAGTCGATTAGTAGGCAGGTTAGTATAAGGATAAAGTCGATTAAATATTGAAGTATACTGTCAGGTCAATGACCTATTTTGGCTGGTTGACGGGTAGGTAGATAGGTGTGTAGCCTCGGTAGCTATGAGTTAAGGTATTATACGCCTCGAAAGTGAAAGACTTAAACATTTGCTCAAACTTTCCTCATGAAGCTTTCAACCATTCTTTTACGAAAGCAAGAATAAAAACCAGGGGTCACCGTGCAAAAGTTGGTAATAGAGAGACAAGCTACCACAGATTTTCCGATTTTTGAAATTCAAAATGGCCGCCACCTCTGAGTTAACTCTGTGGGAAAAAAGTTTGGATTTTCGGTAAAACAAAGGCGGTGATTTTTTTCACAAAGAGCTTTAAAATTAGCCCCAACAACAGACAGATCAGAAGAAAATTGATAAAATTTGAAAGCCCGAGTTTCTGTCTCTGAGGCGCGTGCTACCTTAAGCAGATGGGTGGGTAAGATTGATAAAGGCGGATAGAAAGAGTAACATGAAGTGTATGAGAGAAGTCAAGTGGTTAAAAACAGGCAACACTGTGACTAGGGTAAGGGTAATACCACCAAGTATAATTGCATTGTAATGCTTGTATGAACTTGTGTTCACATACCCCCATTGCGAGACAATACTTCCCACCGAACGATCTGTCAGCTGTAGGTTTCACTTCTCGGCACACGTCAAACAATCCCCATGACTTCATGCTGTAAGTGTATTCGAAACGCCGAAGTGCGTTCAGTCTGCTTCCAAAGGACGCCACCACTGTGAATACGAAACAGAATAGGGGTCTGAAAACATGAATACGAACACTTCTCTGGCTGCAGTAAATTAGTTTCATTTGAGGATTGAATTAACACGTATACTACAGCAGCTACATTTTTTTACTTCTGCTCTGTTCCATTAACATTATTTTGTAAAGAATTAAAAGACAGGGGATAATACAACTGCAAACAAGAAACAAATATATGCACATTTTTCTTCAACAAGTTTTCGGGGATCGGCATAGTCATCATAAGCCTTACAATTGCAAATACCCCTCGCCTACATGGACTGTGTTCTGATCAAAGACCATTGCACTGTTCTAAATATGGTCATAAAATTAATGATTTATCAAGCACCTGTCTTTGCTACTGAATTTATCATAGTGGTCGCTGAGCCTAAAATTAAATAGTGGCCAAACAAACCTACGGTGTCACTGGAAGCTATGTACATTTTGACCTCATAGATTTATTATGCAAACAAAGGGAAGAACTCACACGATCACATTATTTTTCCATTGTGTGTAATATGTACTCGATATGCAAATGTTCGATTTAGCTTACAAAATTTAGCTGTATTATAACTATGCTATTCACAAAAGAAACGCACTTATTGTCGCGTATCAGACAATGCCTCTGCTATTCGATGTAATTGGGAAAAGCACAGAAACAGCAAACTGGCCTGAATTTGTCATTGCATGTTGACGTAGGTAATTTCTAGTTCTATTGTCATAACAACTGACACTGAAGTAATATGATAATGTATGTAATGTAATGTATGTATGCAATGAATGCTTGTGAATCAAGCTTTAAACGTAGGAACCTAGGAGGAATTTATGGAGTTTAAGAACATCTAAAATATTAAGTTGAGTGAAACAATGAGCTGAGAGGTCTGTGGTTGATTTGAACAACATCGTGCGAACAACCATCTCTGAGCTGCTTAGATACAGTTTAAGCGTGCAGAATACAAACTTCTTGGCCATAACTGATATGGGGAAGTACAAATGTATTGTACAAAAGAAGCAAAATGTGTAAAGCTGAAATGAATCTGTGTCTGTACAAAATTCTACGTTTCTTCAAAGCAAACCACTGTAATTTTAATTACCTTATCAATGTGATCAGACCAAGGAAGATGCTTATCCAACAAAATACCAGCAAAAGGGGCATTATCAACTTCTCTGATTTGCTCGTCACGAGTATAAACAGAACCCGAGACATTTAGTTTCTTACGATAGCCTCTAAATATTATATTACAAAGATCACGGAAGGATCACGTTCAGGTAGCACGCAACTCGAAAGTGAATTAGACTTGATTTTCCTCAAGGAAACTTTTCGAATATTCTCTCTAAAAATCCCAAAACAAAAATCGTGAGGCCACCGTGCAACTTTTGGCTCTAGAGAAAAAAAATCACACAAGATTTGCCGACGCTTGAAATTCAAAATGGCCACCGTCCCAGTGTTAACTGTATGGAGAAAATACAGTTGTGATTCCCAAAATGAACCTAAACAAGCGGTAGAACATAACAATATTAGAAAAGTTTGAGCGTCCAAATATCTGTTCCTGAGGCAGATGTGCGGATATAAATTCATCCCTGTAAAGCAGGGGTGACGGCCTGAGCGGTTCCATGAATTAGCAAATGGTGGAATAAAGTAATAACTGTTTTATTTCGAACTTGTAGTGAGTTTGCCTATTTTAGGGATTACTACTTACTTTGTCGAGCGTAAGTCTCATCGGGCCAATCATTGGCCAGCCGGCTGAGATCGTTACCACAGGCAGCTGAAACATTGCTAGAAGTGTTCATGGCTCCAACATCTGAAGATATACCGCTGACAAGCGTTCGAAATCGCCGCACTAATTCCTCATCTGTCATACCACTGGAAAGTTGGTCTTTTAAGTTCGAGATCTTTGACAGACCCAGTTCGACTTCCGCCTTCAACTCTCGGATGTCGTGCTGAAACTTTTGCGAACTGGCAAAGTTTGACAACAAAGCCACGAAGACGGCGATGCACAATGTCCTTCGAATAGCCATTTTGGAATGACATGAGACGAAGTTCAATGCGATGCAATCTATAGTATTGGAAGATAGTGCCTGATACCATATGTACAAAGCGGATGACTAATCAGCCCTCTATCTTCTGATCATTATGTAATCGTTTTCTTCTTAACTTAACTCTGATAGTATCTGCAAGCATACAGAGCTCCATGGTAACTCCTGTGATCTTTGAGCAGATCATACATAACTGATAATAATCTAGCAGGGTACATCAGGATTTGAAAGGTCTTTGCTATTGCTGTATTTTTGTAAATTTTACAAATACATGTATTGGTATTTCACTCTTCTAAGTGGGGAGGGGGGGGTCAGTCAAAAATTCTGAGTTAGAGAGGGGGGTTACTCAAATTCATCATGGTCGGCAAGAGGGGGTTACTCGAAATTTCGGAGTTCCGATGAAATTCCTCTGACTCCCCAGGCCGTAAATAATGACGGCTCCCTTATGTCAACACTATTTGTGTTGTTTGTTGACGGCTGCATGCTTCACATTTTCCCCTCAGCACTCAGGAAGATTATCCGCTGATATGTCGCTTCTGCAGTGGAAGAAGCAGATGCAATGAGGGATCGGTCAGTTTCTTCGGCCCAGCGGGGGATTGTTTTGCAGACGTAAAAAAGTGGCTACCCTCACCCCTATTCAAACTTTTGAAAACAGGGTGGCACCCCTATTCTAACTTTCGGAAACAAGCTGATCCCCCATGACAAAGGTGAAAAAATCATCAAAGTTAGCATTACTGGCCCTTTAAAGTTTCAATAAAGTGTTTTGAATGAGCTGTAAATGTATTTCGCAATTTCTATGCATAAGCAGATGTCCAGAACTGTTGTACATAAATGGATGACAATCATTAATATCAAAGCGAGGACAGCAGTCGGTAATTAGATTATTAGCATCATCCAATTACATTTACTGAGAAGCCAGAAAGAGCTTATTTTATAAGTTGTAACCAAAAGTAGATGTGCATAGTTTCTGAGAGGACCTTTTTTTCAACATTGAAACCATTTCACCGCAGCAAATAAAGACAAAAACTGCCGTTTTGTTAACTATAATCGTTTTACTCATGTAAAACACCTGTGATGTGACGGAAAAAAGTTGCATCAATGAGAACGAAAAATATCTTGTCACTTTACTCTTCCTAAAGTATTTCACTGTATCAAATGTATTGTGAAATATTAGTGCATGTTGCTTTCCTTTACTGAATTCTCATAGAGAAAACAGAACAGGATCAGGAATTTGTAATGCCTTTTCATATGAGCTGCGGATTTCATAATGATTAGTACACTATGAAAAACAGTGTGTGTGTGTGTGTGTGATTTTATGAAAGTTATGTGCCGAAGGGCGCGCCAAAAACTGTGACTGAATGATGCGATTTGTGGCTGTCATGATGTTGTAAAAACAAACTTTTAATATGCAAACATCCAGATATCTCTGATATATATGTCTGAATATTAAAGTTATGCACCTGAAGGGCGCATACAAAGATGTAACAGACTGATGAAATTCGTGGCATGATGTAATTTGGCAAATATGAGCTCCTGCTGTAATTCAAAAACACACTGACCACCCCACCCCAATTAAGCATTTCAAAAACATGGTGACGCTCCCATCACCAAAGTAAAAACCAGGGTGAGCGAGCCCCTTTCCCAGGCTGAAGAAAATGACCAATCCCTAGTACATGTAATACACAGCATACTGTATTTGTATGAGTGAAGTGGGCCCTTTAACTTGTTGATGCCATCAGTAGGATTTTTGCTATGATCCATCTTGTTGGGTGGTTTGGTTTTTTTGCTGGTTTCTGTGTGCGTTTCTTTGTAGTTTGAGATGAGATTAGATTTTGCCCCTGTGTACCTTATGTGCTCATTTTGCTTCTTGAAATTGGTGGTTTGTGCTGGTTAATGTTGGTTAAGGCTGGTTTCCAGATGGTTTCTACCTTTAGAAATGTAAACAGGCTCGTCGACAGCGGTAAATTTAACCACGCCTCAGTGACGAAGATAAACTTCACAATCTTTGCACATAAAGCAGCACTTCTCTATTTTTCATGTTGTACAGTCGTTCAATCTTTGTCTCGATCTTCGTGACAGAGCAAATGCCGTGTGATATAAGGGGTCGCCATCTTGGCGGCTAAATATCACGTATCCAAGACCTGCATTTATACTGATGATATGTCTTTTCTCAACCAAGTAAGTTTGAAAATGTATTTAAATGCTTGATATGGAAATTATTTTACCAAGAGCTACACGCAAATTCTGAAAAACATTAATTTTCGCGCGTGAACCGACACTCCACTAACGCGTTTGTTAACAAAAAGGTAGTTTGCTAGGCAACGACAGAGTCCTTTGTTACGTTTCTACTTGATCATTTCTATCATGTCGACATTAATTAAAGGTCGTCAGTCAAGCAGAACGTAAAAGTGCGCCAAACGAGAAAAACACAAGACAGTTGTAGAGGGCGCTATACGCCGCTAAAATTTTTGGTCTCAACATGGAGGTAGTACCTCCATGGTCTCAACAAGATACCCAGAGGTGGAGCCAGCTCAAAAGTGATGACTCTTATAATAAATGAACTTGTCTTGCATTTGAAATAAAATTTAAATGAAATGAGGGCAGTTGTAATTATTTTGTTTTAATATGACGAAACCGTGAAAGTTAGACCGCTATGATTCGGCATACTGTCCTAATCGCACAGGAACTCATGCCAAGGTCTTTCAGTTGAATGAAATACCATGGACTTTTTTTAACATTTACAAACCTGAAAGAGTCTGTTGGGGGAACAACTAGCCCTAATTCTCTTCGCAATTCACAAAAGTAGAATGTTCTTCATATTCGTGACATGAAATTTAAGAAACACGTACTGTTGTAAAAGCGAACAGTGGTTTATTATTAACTTTCATTTGAAATGACTGTTAAGGTAGAACGCACCTCGGGGACAGACATTCGGGCTCTCAAACTTTTACAATTCTCTTCTGATATACTACTTGTTGGGGTTCAGTTTAAAGCTCTTGGTGAAAAAAACCTTTTCACTGGCTTAGTTTTTCAAAATTCGAGAATTTTTATTTTTCTCCATAGAGTTAACACAGGGATGGCGGCCATTTTGAATTTCTAATATCGGTAAATCTTGGGTTATTTGTTTCTCTAGTACCAAAATTTGCATGGTGACCCCTGTTTTTATTTTCGATTTTGAAAGAGAATGATTGAAAGATTCCTTGAGGAAAGTTAGAGCAAAAGTTTAAGTCTTTCACTTTCGAGGTGCATATACTACCTTAATCAAAAGTTGAGTGTAGCTATAACCTGATTTATCAATTTATCAAATTTGAGAAGTAACATCAGAAGTTAAAGGGATTTGGGTCTTCAGAACTGCGCTTACAGGTTGTATGGGACCATTATGACCGATGTGAACTCTGTATCCAGGGTATGTAGGTGATTGGTGTACATTGTAAAATTCAAATGTTGCAGCTGTGTTGACGTCTAGATATCATGCGTGAAGTACACTGTTTGAAAACAAGAAAGTTCGGACTATCTCCTCCCTTTGATATCGTTTATACATGTTACAATTATGTCACTGATAGTTCAGCAAGCATTACTCGAAATAACATAAACATGCTAAGTGTCTTCACAAGATGAAAATATGAGGAGAATCGCCTTTTTTCTCCAGAATAATTTTGTTCATTCAAACAAGAGTTTTCGATAGGATCGATATTTAATCTGAGTCAACCATTCCTCGCCATGCTGTGTGAAAAACAGCATTACCCTTTTGTAGTTTCCCACTTTCAGATGACCGCCCCTTGAATTTTGTCGGCTACCTCCCGAAAATAATAAATCGGCGTTCTTTTTAAAACTGGAAATGACATGTTCACGGATTGGGAGAGGAACGGAGTCGGGAACACGAGGCAGAGTCTGAATATAAACTCATCCTACATATATGTGTTAAAATCAGCCGCTGAGTGCGTTTGTTTTCATCCTTGTGTTTCACGTTTACTGTAACTTGGCAGACTGGGCAAGAATGGGATGCCTCGGCAGATGCACAGTAGAAGCGACCAGGTCAGTCCCTATGCATATGGCGGATATAGTCCGCGGCGTATACATCATCGATGAAGCGGTTTATAGATGTACGTAACAAGCAACAAATTCCGCTTCTCTTCCGAGCCAGGTATACGGCTGAAATGGCAATTGGCTATACCTTTAACAGTGTTTAATCAGGTGTTTGTACATACATGGACGATTAAAGTTCCAACAGCTGCCAATTGTATGCATTATTTTCGTGATTTTATTTACAAACCAAGTTAGTTCGTGTAAATGTGCTAACTGAAGGGTGTGTATAGGAGTATCACCGCTCACTGATTTATACCACGGGTACAGGTTTTAACAGGTTAAACAACAAACGGGTGCTGCACTCATAAAATGACGCCCCCACACAAAAGTACAAAAAATGTAGTATTTCCTGCACATACACATCGTGATCATACACAAGCACGATGCCATTTACTGGAATGCACAACACACGATGGCTGGCCAACATTTGCATGTATTTTCATGTTTCGTAAAAAAAGGCCGGCGGCCTACTATACTGAATAAAAACTATTATTATTATTATTATTATTATTATTATTATTATTATTATTATTATTATTACATGTCTTATTATATTATTTTGTTGTTTTTATCTATATTTTCTCTGTCACATCATTATTTTTTTTAAATGCCGCGAAATCTAAAATGGTGTAGAAACGTTTTAATATACATGCCACTTTCGACACCTTTGAGAGTGCCATACACTTTTTCAGTCTTTAATAGGTCTTATTCACATACAAATCTTGGAAGACTAAGGATACATGTATTTTGAGATCGGTTTAGTACACATTTGTTCGGGCTTTAAATATACTAAACCATTTCATGTCCTATTTAACAGCGAAATTTTCTAATCATTTTAGTTATCACTAATAAGTCATCCCATAGACAACTCTCGCTTCTACTAAACGATAGCTAGGCATTACAGATGATGTAGTCGATATTAGATCAACCATCTGGCATCGAAATTAAAGAAAAAAATCAAAATTATAGCCGAGGACATGTCCCCTCAAAAAATTCTCCTTCTACAAATACACGACTCGTTATAATCGTATCACCATGTAGCTATCACATGTTTATTATATTTCACAGGAGTAATAAAGAATCACTTCAAAATGCTGCGGCTGTCGTCTCGTCTCCCGGACTCGGAAATTCGATCACACCACACCTGTTCTCATTGATCTGCACTGGCTGCCGGTTGATGCTCGCATCAAATTCAAAATTTTGTTAACCACCTATAAAACCATTCATCGCTTCGCACCACTTTATTTAATTGATTTACTTGAAATTTACACCCCAGTCAGAGATCTCAGATCAGCTGACTCTTTGCGGTTGGTGCCACCTCATGGAAACTTTAATAAGGCATACGGGCAGAGAGCATTCTCTGTTTGTGCACCTGCTCTGTGGAATTCGCTGCCGCCAGTGATTCGCAACGCCAGATCTGTGGACTGCTTAAACGTCTTTTAAAAACTCATCTTTTAATCAGTTCTATTGGTGATTGAGTTTTTAGGATCATCTTCTGTATGGTTTTTAACTGGACTTTTTAACTGGGACTTTTTAACTGGGACTTTTTAATTTATTCTACTGCTTTCATAATTTTTTTATCACCGTCTTTTGTTTTATTTCATTTTTTATAATGAATTAACTTTTTAAATTTTTATCACCATCTTTTGCTTATTGTACGAGAATGGTACAGGTGCTGACAGATTTTGACATTGTTTATTTTCGTTTTTCTTTTATTGCTTTTGCTGGTTTTTAGTATTTGTTTGTTTCTTTTAAAACATGTAAATCGCACTGAGACGTATGTGTAGTGCGTGTAAGAAATAAATATTATTATTAAATATTATTAATATTTTCAATCGGGTTTGAACCCAGTCACCTAGTGGACAAGTCACAGACAAAAACCACGCGGCCAAATCCCCACTCTCAAAACAGACTGTTCACAAATAACGATTGGGGGGGGGGGCTGGAGGAGTCGCTATTGAAATCTTATTTTTTTCAGACCCCTCCCTTCAATGCCCTCAAAACTTTTCAAGTCCCGGCCCCCGTCTAGATGACCAAAATTTTTCAAGTCCCCCTAATTATCATATTGCCGCATATTTATTAGGGATGCGTGCAAAGAAAAAATAAAAATGTATCGGGCAGTTTTGCTTGAGCAGTTTGTAGAACCATATTCCCAAGGCAAGTTCTTAAATTGATTCATTTTTAGACGCATCAGTGGACTCAAGATTTATCAGTCAAAGCCGACTTGAGTTAACCCAACTATTATATTTCACAGGAGTAATAAAGTGTTTTCAATCGGGTTTGAACCCAGTCACCTTGCGGACAAGTCACAGACAAAACCACGCGGCCAAATCCCCACTCTCAAAACAGACTACTTTAAGCTATGTTCACAAATAACAACTCTGGCCAAGTCAATGGCACTTACTGAAGAACACACAAAATGACGATCATGACAGAATATGCAAATTATGAATTCCTGGCTACATTAGATGCTACTTATAAAGGTTCTACAAAATTGACAAAACTGGAAGGTTAAATATTTCATCAAATAAACGTTTTAAACTTTAACAGTTTTGGTGTAATTATAGCAAATTTGGTACCCGTTAAGAGATTTGATTTTTGCGTAGGTCAGCGGAGCGGAAATTATTGCTCTGGCTCGCGAGAATGCGTGTGATATCGATGACCATCGTTCGTCTTATGGACAAAACTAAAATCAAACTGGGGAAAAATCAGTCCTAGGATCTGTGATTATTCATTGAGCGCGGATGCCGGCCATAATCTCTGAATCGTCAAACCATAGAGAGTTCCCGTCTATTGCCTAGCGGTCAAAGGAATGTCAAGAACTGTCCCGTCCTTGCCCTCTCAAGTTACAATGTTTTAAAGTTTTCTTTGAAGCATTGGCATTAAACCAACTAGACATATTGTCTAAATCGAGGTGTTGTCAACACTGTCGGGTGCAATTAACAGCTGAGCGGTAACATCAGTCGATCATAAACGAATCAACTCTGCAAAAGTTGAAACATTGTCTAACAGACGGTCAGACGTAGTCTTAGCAACACCACCACCTTTGTCCTAGCACTGTCCAAGTCTTATCACTTACCTTCAGGCGTAGTTGTTTTGACTACGTCTGACCTCCTGCAAGACAATGTTTCAACTTTGGCAGAGTTGATTTCTCTGTGGTTGACTGGAATTACTGCTCAGCTGATAGCGCAAGGACGGGACAGTTCTTGACATTCCTTTGACCGCTAGACGATAGACGGGAACTCTCTATGGTTTGACGAACACGTGGTCAACATCTCTGACAGCGCCCTATCGGACATGTCTCAATTCTAACAAAGCCAGTTCTCAAAATGAATAATGGCATATTTTGCGAGAATAGCATCATGCTTCAGTAGCATGGCTAAATCAGCTTGGTAACAATAACAGCTTTCGCGGCGAAAGAAAGAAAGCGATTATGTTTGTCGCAACCGATTTACCATGAAAAGACAAGTGGTAAGGCACCAGCAGGCGAGTCTACTTTATTGGAGGGATGCAACTAATCTTCCAGATCGTTGCAAGGTAATATAAAATGTGGACTTTGTCTTACTGAAGTATTAATCTTCATGTAAGCAGCAACTAATATTATTGTTATTCTTATATTTTCTCAAGGTCATCAATATAGCTTGGAAAATGTAGTAATCCAACAATATAAATCCCCAAACGGTATTGGGTGGACGGCGTCCTCAAAACAGTCACAGCAAATTGCTTGACGCGTGACAAATTAGAGACCGTACCAAGTTCTTCGTAAAAGACAGGCAAAGTACATCAGCTTGTAACTTTCGGCTCAAGTGAAAACTCTGTTGCACCGATGTTAGGGTGGCTCGAATAAAAAAAAATCTATCACCCTATTGCTTTTTGAAAACTTCTCAAGAATAACTTATTGGAATGTATGTCATGCATGTAGTGGGGTCTCTTTTTTACCTCAGTGATAACTATTGATGAGACAAATTACTGCCATGACCGTCAAAGTTATCTGGCATCTGGCCTCTATACCACTCGACAAAAGCACACGTCACATTCCTTCTTTCCTCGACCAGTCAGCAAATTCCTACGCCGCCTACGGCAATCAAATAGGCTTACCCTCTATCGAAAATAGGGCATCAGTTGCAAGAGTAGCAACATCGTTCCCTCAAACACCTAATAAAATTGATGTCATTGCGGAGAAAATGTCGTAACGGCATTGTCAACAGGCAGACCTGATGTCATCTTTCCCTGACAACCAGTGATTCGTAATATGTTGCGACGAACGAGACGCAAGCGGCTCTTTCCGCTTGTCGTGTCGTGCGTTGCGCCGCTGCAAGACAGATTCTGGCAAAATCTGATACCATAAATAAAATCCCGCTATAGTGCAGTGAGGCTGGTAAGCATTTAGGGCAAACAGTGCCCTTTTGCGGGGATAAAAGTTATTTTTATTGATTTTATATGCAAATGACTTCTATAAGATAGGAGTGACATTTATCACTTTGGTGTACATTTTCAATAAGTATTAATATGTACCAGCACAAGACTATCTTAGCACTAAAGATGTCCTCAAACATAATGTCCTGGGCATATTCTTGATTTTGGTTAGGCTAAGGGTACGATAAGGATTAAATTTAATGTCAGAGGTAAGAGTTAGGGTTAGTGGTACACCATCCCAGAATTTTAAATTAAAGGGAAACAGTCGTCGGAACTGCGCCTGTGCGAGTTTCTTGTTTACAAACAATGTATTTCGTGCACAATATCTAGATACGCCTCATCATCATAGCTGCAACATTTAAATTATACGATGTAGATTATGACAGATGTTTAACTTTCATCAATCATCATCGTACCTTGGATACAGTGTTAACATTGGTGGTATGGGTCCCATGCGACCTTTGAGCGCAGTTTCAACGACTGTATCCCTTTAATAGCAATCGTACCCATTCGTTATCCAAAATCGTAGGTCAAATGTCGTTTTACTATTGAACAGTTACTCAGCATTCACAAATATTAGTTAGGGAGCTGAAGGAATTCAGAGCGTTAGGGGTAGTAGAGGGGGATGTCAAAGTTTTGCTATGCGTATAAGGGGGGGGACCTGGAAATGTTTTGGTTACTTATTATTTTTTACATTTTCAGATTCCATAGTTTGGTGACTTATTCAATGAAAAATGAATAACATTTTTATGTCATCCAATGGTTCTAATGTTAGTAATAATTAAACAAAATCTAGAACCACTTTGTTGCATTTCATGATTGCTATTTCGCAAAAGTCTAAAACGGTATGAATGCCGTATTTTCATAAGGAAAACAACAAGTAGGCCTTGTGACGGGGCAGAAACTGCAACTGTTGATAATATTTTCATATTTCTATGCAATGTTTCAATTATAGTTTCTTTCTGTCTCATTACAGCATGCTGAAACAATATTCAGTCCGTCAACAAAGCCTGTATGCTGAAACACAAAATTCATTCCGCCAACAAAGCCTGTGTTTGTACTGTATATGCCATTAGTGATAATTGAATTGGAGTCAACACTGAAAGTCCGTACACATACACAGGCTGTGTTGGTGAACTGAATACTAGACAGTTCAACATGCTGTAAAGAGAACAAAAACGCAGTTTTATAAATTGAACAAAAATATTGTCAAAATTACCAAAGTAACAACTGCCCTGCTACTACCTACATACAGTGTCACTGTCACTGCATACCGTCAGTGACATTGACAGAGATAGCTCTGACTCTGATGCAGTTGAAGAAGAGTTGGGGTCATGTGACGCTCATGACAGTGAAACATGTGCACAAACCAGGCCAGAGAGCAACGCATGGAAGACCAGAAGAATTGACAGTCACATGTTTCAATAGACAATTGACATATGTGTGGACTGTTAACAAAAATGTTGACTATGGTACACAAAAAGAGTGCATCTTCTTGAATGAAATAGTACTGATTACTTCTCTTCCCATATGGCTACCTGTATTTGTCATTTTATAATGAATTATATATCGACATTTCGATGTATATGAAATGCAACTGACAGTAACATAAGCGTAAGTAACACATATGTATATTGTGGTGATAGGCTGAATACTGACAAGAGTTTGAAGTTAATACAAAACAGCGAAAAATACTGAAGAGTATCAAAATTTTATATTTGTAATATTGTTGGCTTAATGGTGTATGATCAGACAAATTGAAGCTATTGTTATACTTTCATGAGGGAAAATGCCGAGAGAGTTTGACCGGTTAAGAAGGGCTTGACTACGCAGTTTCTGCGTAGTGAAGCGTCATTACGTATTCATGGTGACCTCTGGCCAGCTGTCAATATCTTTGGGGGCTTTTGTCTTTAGCCTGCTTTGCATATGCGTCGTTGGACACGACCTGCCAATCACCCAGGTAGTCAATTAAACTATTAATTGACTGTTTACCGACCCAATTAACACTATCCAGCAGTATCAGTCATATTTTAATCGCCTGGCCCGGGTGGGCACAACGTAGAAACGCGTGTATTTCTATGTGTACGTTTCACTTATGGTGTTGTTTGTACCATGGAGGTAGGAATGTTTGTACCATCGTGCGTTTGAAGTAAGCTTACTTGTTTCACCTACAGCATTACCTTCAAGGTGACAGGCTTACTATTAATGTTCAGTATCATTGCACCGAGTTCTGCGCACGGTGAAAACCACCTGTTTTGCCACGGTCCCTCTGTGGAGGGACCGTGGTTTTGCCTATTAATTACTCCCCGTCGCTGCCCGTCCTGAATGTAGCCTATCTATAGCTACAGTAATAAGTCAATGTATAATACCCCGCGCCTTATAATTTTTATATAAACCACAGTCTCTCTATCCACGAGGGACTGTGTATAAACTTATAAAATCATAGTCCGTGCCGTAAAATTGTTGACTTTCGATGCGATATACAGGTTGATCGTTGAATCGCACCGGCGCATCCATATTTACTTGCCCCATAAGCTTACTACTCTGTAAAGGGTGGGTAGATGGAATTCCTGGGCCAAAAATGAACACCAGGGCGAAACTTTTTGTGAACCCATGTGAAAACATAAATCATTTATCAGTTTTGATATATACTCCTAAATTGTAAGTTTGATCATGGAGGTACCTCCATGGTTTGATCAAAATCGAGACCACATTCAAGGGCTATGCAGACTGTCCATGTACGCACACACAGTGACAAGAAGGCGGCAAACACCTACTTACCAAGCACATCGAATCGGCGAAAAGAAGCATAACAAAGCTATAGGCTCATCGCCAAAACAAACGCGCCAAGCGCTAACAAAACCCATAGCGAGCGGCCCTTTTCAGGGCCACCAAACACTCCAAAAAGAGAACTACAAAAAAAACCATAAAATGACAGAGAACACACAAACACTTAAAAGAAATAACAAAAATCGTACACATAAAAATAACGTGACAGAAAAAATGGCCGTGGAAATAAATCAGCTATTTCCAAAGAAAAGCCGAAACAACATGAATTCAACAACAACCTATCATCGCTCAAACTATGAAACTCCGAAAAATAGTACTAGGCAAAGGCCTTAAAATTAATTCGGACGCCAACAACACCAAACAGAATAAAACCACCTCAGGATTTCAACAAATAAAGTCGTAAAATGTGACTACGCTACATCGTGAGACACAAACAATCGCAACAACATAAATTCAAAGAAAAGTCAAATTGGGCTCCACAAACAACAAACACCAAAAACTTGAAAGCTATCTGAAGCTGCTAAACTCGCACTTCTAGAGATACCCTTTCAAACAAGGAAACAAAACATGTCGCGTGCTAAAAGAATCGCGATAAACCAGCTTGCAAACAATAGACAAATTTCGGGAAAAAAAACCCTCGACAAGGGCACAGGCGACCCAATAAGTTCTGAGTTTTTCACACTGTTTTCTC
Organism: Ptychodera flava; assembly: GCF_041260155.1. Classification (NCBI taxonomy): domain Eukaryota; kingdom Metazoa; phylum Hemichordata; class Enteropneusta; family Ptychoderidae; genus Ptychodera; species Ptychodera flava. Next base: position 15,443,381 of record NC_091944.1, on the reverse strand, counting down.
TATTATTTTCTCTTCTTTCTTCATGCTCTGAATGATCGGAATAAATAAAATAAATGGTTTATATAACCTAACCTAGCCTCTGTGACTCTTTATTTATTTTACACTCCGTTACAAGGACGTATATCTCTCATACACACATGCTGTAATTAATTAGTCAACACAACTAATTATGCTAATCTGTGGACTTATCAGGGATTTTACGGGTTGGTCAACATCGCAAAAGATAGGAATGGTTACTAATCATTAACATCACTATCTTTCCGATGTTGACCAACCTCTGATAAGTCCACGGATTAGCATAATTAGTTGTGTTGACTAATTAATTACAGCATGTGTGTATGAGAGATATACGTCCTTGTAATGGAGTGTAAAATAAATAAAGAGTCACAGAGGCTAGGTTAGGTTATATAAACCATTTATTTTATTTATTCCGATCATTCAGAGCATGAAGAAAGAAGAGAAAACGATAGAGAAAACAGTTTGAAAAACTCAGAACCTATTGGGTCGCCTGTGACAAGGTCGGGTTTTCGTCAATGTCAACACAAACGATTACGTACTCGAATGCGAAAGGCAATTACGCAACACTCAGTATTATACACAACAAGCCAGAACAAACAGTAAACAAAGTAAACGAACTATGAATCAAAATGTACGAGAACAAGCACATCAACCAGGATACTTGTGAGTATCTTGATCCAATAAACATAAAATCCGTACCCCCAGTGGTACTTATTGCCTAAAAATTCACAAACCTCCGCAAAAATCTAAAAGACACACCAGTCAAAACAAAATTTACAGAAGTAAAGAAACATAGAATAAACAAACCGAACCACCAAACGGACTCACAACGTGACCAAAATTAATATACTTGCCTCGCTAATCGAAAAGCAAGACCACTAAAATGCATTAAAATAAATTTTCACAACACAAACTAAGGAAAGAATCTACACCGCGACTGATGAGAAACCACACCCGGGTTTCGAAACGCAAGCGTCAAAGGGCGACTCTATCAACTTTTGTAACAACATAGGTCCGGCTGCGTCTCGCCATAAGCTTTCCCCACACAAACAAAACATTACCGTACACACTAATCCAAACTTCTCTACAAATATCCAAAGCGAAACAAACATTTTTATTAACACACACAATCGGATAAGAATGTAGGAACACATTTTCGAAACGAATCAAACACAAACTCGACACAAAAACATTTAGGATAGTTAGATGGGGAGCCTCTTTCACATTTTTTACATCTCGCTATACTGTCTATGATTCTAAAAATAAAGTCATCTGCCACTTTTTCTGTATACGCGGTTTGGCAAAACTCATCTCTTCAATCGAAAGTCGGGCGATTTCATGGTTCTTTGGGGTACGTCGAGCTTAAGGAATGTGGTTATATTCGCGATGTTTTATTCGAAATTATTTATTTCTTCTAGGGCAAATGCACGTAATTCATGCTGTTGGAAATACTGGCCGCTCATAAACAAGACAATAAACTCGATATCTGTGCATCTTTACTTTTATTGTCAAAGTACCATCGACACCCAAAAAAAACCAAATGGTTCAGTCCACGCGTGGGTTCAGTCCAGGTATTTGCAACGCCAGTCACCTAGGCGACGGTAATCCGCACCACTTATCACCATCGGGAAGGTACTCCTCCCCATATACCACTGGCGATCCCACCCTCAAGGCACTGCGTCATTTGACCAAGCATTGTTATTGTAATTTCCTGCATAAAATTAACAGCGAGGTCAACCGGTCAAACTCTCTCGGGATTTTCTGGCATGTTATACTTATGCATCAGAGATTTTTGAATTCTACTATATTAGAATAATCAAATATTGAAGAAAATTGATGCGGTCACCATATTAATTTTCTACAAAAGTACGATAAAAAAGTCAGTTTTTCAGGAAAACAACTGACAATCAATATTAAAAACATCCATTTCAAGTTCACGCAGCGCAGATAATGTTTACATTCTCATCGTACAATAACACAAAAGTAAAACTTTGAACAGTAAAGATTGTAATTTAAAAGAAAAACTGTGTGAATAAATGATTTTTTTTAATTTTCACCAAATTTGCCATAATTACACCCAAACTTACACAGATTATAAGATTTGTTTGATTGAATATTTCAACTTTCAAGTATTGTCAATTTTGAAAAGCTTTTAAGTAGCATCTATAGGTCATATATGTCTTATATTTTTTTATAAAAATCTTTCTTCGGTAGGTCACCATGCTAATTTTTCACTATTTGGCAAAGTTTATAGCAAGGAATTCACAATTTTCATACTCTCTCAAGATCCTCATTTTGGGTACTCTTCAGCGGGTTCCATTGACCCGACCAGATTTGGATTAACTGAAGTTGGCTGAAACTGATAAAATGCAAAAAGTCCACTGATGCATTTAAAAAATGTATCAATTTAAGAACTTGCCTTAGGAATATGGCTCTACAAACTACTGACAACATTGCTATAAGCTTAATCACTACAGAATATTCATGTTTTCATCAAAACAAATGTAGTATCGAACTTCGAGAAGAAGTGCGCAATAAATGTTTATTTATTCCGCGAGTACATTCTCTCAAAAATATACGGCCATATCATAAATGGGGCGACTTGAAAAATTTTGATCATATATAGGAGGGATCTGAAATTATTTTGAGGGTATTAGGGGAACTGAAAAAATGAGATTTAATTCGGGATTCCTCCAGCCCCCTCACCATTACTTGTGGACGCAGCCTTATAGCATGGATAGGACAAACACATTACAACACACAACAAAGTACTGGTGCACACAATACAGTCAGTGTATAAATGCTAACCCTAACCGTAGCCCCTGGCAGTAACTTTGACCCGACCCTAATGTCATTACCTTAACCCAATTCAAGATTGTGACAGTGACATATGGGACATGCTTGCTAGTACCTCCATTTTTATGTGTATTGAGAATGCAGACACACATTGATAGTACCATTATTTATCAGGTTTTGGGCAACACGTATGATTGACACAGCATTGAGTCACTCAGTGTGATTCAGCCTATCTCAACCTGTTGGGCCATTGCATTTGTAGAGCGCGTGGTATGGAAGACAATGTACCCGCGTTCATAGCACCACGTGATCTAGTATTCATTTCCCAGGGCAAAGCTGTCTGCCTACAACCGTAACTAAAATAAATTGGATTGCTCGAAACAATCAAACAATCTCATAAATACAGAAAAATGTCGTGCTGGTGGAAAGAATACCAATTGTCACAACATCAATGAGCTTCAGTGTAGCTTGAAGATTTTGCTATTTTTGAAAGACTTAGTCTCACAGGAGTTGACGAAGGAGAACATTGTGTGATCAAGTCGCGATCAAAAACTCCAACCATCTGTTGCACTATGGTAAGTCTATAATTTATCGGGGTTCTTGTTGTTAGTGTCCTGGTACGCGTTTGGAGATTTCGTCACTTCGCTATTTTGGTGTTCACTGGCAACTACTGACACTCGTCTGTGCGGAGACTTGTGATAGTTGACCTTTCCCCTAGTCCGCGTAAGTTGACCTCAAAAGGGAAAAGCACATTGCACTAATGTTATTGGCGATCATCTATCAACGGTTAGGAAGGCCGTGTCCATGTGCCATCGTTCACTTTGGCAGAGAACGAATCAAAGATGAAGACAACGATAAAAATCGACGACAACATTGTGTTTTCACCGATAAGACTTGCCGCTGAAATGATTTTATATACGAATCGTCGGTTGGGTTCTACAGGGCACGAAATCGCGAATGTTCGTCGAAATGTGTTGGTAGTTGAAAATCTTGTGATTGCGGCTGTTCCAAACGTCATTATTACCAACGCGTTTGATTTGTTCCTTCATACCAATCATTGCTACAAGCTGCAGTACTTATCCGCGACGTATGACCAGATGGTACATGCTTTGACATGGATTCCTTTGTACCATGGTCCATTTGACAAAATTGAAAAGAGTGAACCATGATAAACTTACCACGGCAGATATATTGTCTTTTTGGCTGATTTAAGCTGCCAACGTGTTAGCACATTCTCATTAAATAACTCCGCTTATGTCAAAAAGTGAAAACTTTAAGAGCGCCCCCTGAAAGGTAGAATGCCCCTCGGGACAGATATTGGGATTCTAAAGTTTTTTTTTCCATACTTTTCTGGTCTAACCGCGTGCTAAAGCTCTTAGGATTAAATAAATTCACCGGCTTAGTTTTTCGCAAATCGAAAATTGTGTTCTTTCTCATAGAGTTAACACAACGATGGCTGTCATTTTGAATTTCAAATATCGGCGAATGCTGGACAACCAAACTTTACACTGTGAGCCCTGATTTTTATTCTAGACTAATAAGAAAATTGTTTAAAGTTTCGTTGAGGAAAGCTGGAGTCAAACTCGAGTACCACCAAATCTGTTTTGGCTGTGAAATTGATTGAGTAGACTTTACATTATCACACTTTTTCCCTTATAACCTTTTACCAAGGATAACATAATTCGTCTTGGCTCACAAGATGCGTACTGCAAACGATAAAGTCTTCAGAAAAGCACAGGATCGATATTACGGAGAGTCCTAACCATGGTACAAATTAAACAAGATTTCTAATATATTGTGTGTCACTTTTCACTATTACAGGTAAAAATTTCTCCAAGGGCGCGATCATGATTCAGGTCAAGGTGAACACCGTAAGTCAACGATGACAGCATACGAAAGTTTATCAGGAAAATCGTCATGTGACGATGAAGCTGTTCGTGAAAAAAGGTTTTTGCAAGCGGTTCGATGGCTGAAGGGCAGATATTCTATTCTCTCAGTGGGCGGGGCAGAGGGTATATGTTTTCCTTCATGCCGGAAATAGGGCGACTGTTTTATGCCAGTTCGGTTGGTGAAGAAATTCTTGTGATTTCACAAAGGGCGACCTTATCATCAAATGCCGGTAAATCTGAGGGCAAGTTGAACTTCATCATCAGTGAGTCAGGCGTACTATTTTCAGGATGATTTGTCATATCACAATGGCTATCGCTGTTAACGCTACTGTTTTTCAGCTAAGGACTTCAATATGCGACACCGTCGGTGGTAAGCTGAGAGTGAACGCGTGATCGAGTCCGATCGCATTTCGGTCTAAAGTAAAAGTAAGTCAATACGAACCTGAAACTTGAAATCGCACACTTTAGTAGGAAAGACAAAATCACATGCTGATTTGAAGGCAATGGGGAACTTTTGTTGTGGGGCCAGGGGAGACCAGGGAGCTTTGACTGTGGAAAGGGGAGACGATATAATATTTGATGGGAGGGGTAGCTTTTTAAAATTGTGGCGGAAGGGAGTTGCGAACAACTTTTACTTTTCCCGCCAATATTTTGTTTTGCCCATAGTTATTTTATTAAGATGCTATATTTATACTTCAAAACAGTGAAGGTACCTTTCGTTGAAATTTCTTGAAATAGGTTGGTTGCATGGCTGCCCCCGGGGATTGTACATGTGATTTCTACTGTTCAACAACACAAAAAGAGGCGATCTGCAAGAATCACAGTACTTTTGTTGAGTGACCTTGATATATGTGTTCGTTGTCAGACGTGTGATCACGAACGCTGGTTTGCCGTCCATGTTCAGACAGAACATTGGTCAGGAGTGGAGTCTCGCGCCCTCGAACTTACATTGCTATGGTGTAGGAGCTACTTTTAGAGATAAGATGGATATTTCTGCATTGTTAGCGTGGTTTTTATGCCCGAATCCAAAATATTGTTGTCGCAACCACCTGCGTGATTTATATAACAACAGCGTGTCGTAACATCAAAGTTTCAGCAGTAGAACTACGCTTGGGTGTATACAAAAGGCGTTTTGTTTCAGTCAGTGGTAGTCAGATATAAAGTTTGTAAACGGCAGTGTGAGCTTTCGTGAAAATATCTTGAGCGCACCTGACAATAGTTACGGTAGTTTATCTCGCAGTGGATGTATGGCGGGGAGACTGGTAAGGCCAAAAAGAAGAAATGTTTCTGGTCAGGCCTTTCTTCAAAAAATGGTGCGGCGACGCGATTTTTTAAAATTTTTTTCCCCTCAAGGGAGGGAGGAGGGTCATTTTATAGTTTTATCAATACAGTCACATAATACTATTCATGCAGTCACTGATCATGCGCCCCAAAGAATTTTTTCTTTTCTCTTCAGCCGTTTTTGGTTTGGTGTCATAGCAATCAGTACATGTCAGGTATATGTCTGCCCATCAGGAAGTACTCACGCTACTCTCTACGGAAAATCAGAATACGGCTCCAGGACAAATCTATCGCCAGTATTCAGATTACCCCTGCTCAAAATATGGAAGAGTCTAAGTAAGGTCGTCTCTGCCGATACATCGACAAGGCCAAAGGGTCTAAGATCTTGACCCGAACGTAATTTGAGATTAACATGTCAATACACAGAACGTACGTGCTCCTTGTTGACGGATTAAGAGGTCGGCCATGCTAGGTGGACCTTATATCTTGAAATATCCTTCCAAGCACCCTTGCGCAATGTGTGTAATACTGATAGATAGACGTTGAGTTGTTGGTAAATATTTGGAGAAAGAGGTACATGCATGAGGTAGATGTATGAAGCCCGCCACCAGTGTCCAGTGACCCTTACACTTACAACTAGCTAAAACTAGCTGAAGCAGTACGTAGTTTGCCGCCGGCCACAAAGAGGAAAAAAAATGGTGACACATTGTTGTTTCAGTGACGCGAGCGCTGACCAGAAACACTTTTTTTTGCCTAAACATCGATCATGTGACAGCGTGTGCCGAAGTTTTCTGTTCTGCAATTGGTCACAGACAAGGAGAAAGGTATTGTCTGTGGATTGGTCAATGCAAGAATTGCGTGTCTCGCGTTGCATGTAGGGAATAAGCACATTACCCAATGGGCTCGACAACCTGCATTTGGAGGTGTGGCCGGTACCATTGATTTGATTGACTATTGTCTGGTTATTGGCATGAACGACATCGCGTGAGAAACCATCTTTTTAATAGGTGGGTTCACCCCTTATGGCCTGAATGAAAATTTATATTTGTCATCATGTGAAAATATTCTACAATTGTTTGATAATTTTTGTAATTTATATAAATATTGTCAAAATAATTATATATCAGAAAAAATCAACTGTCTTGAAATTATGAATGATACCGAAAGACCTTATTTTTCGCCCTGGATTGTATTTAGGATTTCAGACTTAAAGGTACGGGGTGTCAAAGAGAGGTCCTGTCAACCCTCTGAAAAATGTACCCTCCATTTCTTTGTGAAATTAGGTCACCAGCCGAGCAGGCGGGACTCCGTGTTGTACCCGCGTAAACGATCGTACAAGCCTTGCCAAACGTGACACTTGCAGCTCTCCCAATCACCGTCGACCCAAAGACCAGGATTATGCCACAAAATTGACAACAAATTTCATATTTTGCCCGGTAATCACACACGTGAATGCGCTCCATTTCTGCTGACGATCGCGTACCAAGTGACCTACAGGACCTAGTTAGTTTTGTTTTACGTTTATATAGAAACTGACGTACGTTTAATCTGCACAGTTTGGCAATCCTGGCTTTGGACCAAAAATTACAAGTTTTAAAAGCTGAGTTTGTTTCAAATCAAGTAATTTTAGCCACCCGATTGACAAGTGATAAAATTACATTCTAAAATATGTATATATTGCCAACAAATTATTTGAAAATATTCTTCAGACCTACAGTCGGTACTTACGATCCCAAAATAGTAAAAATATACCTTATTTATGAGATAACCGCAACTTTACTGTTGCAGTATCTCTGGCTTTTTTGGTGTAATGAAAGACGCACTGATCTTGAAAGACGCAATTGTTGCTGATATTACCCGTCATGCAATGGTACTGGAAAAGCCCGGTTGTCGTGCAGACCCTACCGTCGCACTCACTGATCACATTAGTCCTCCACAATGGAACAGGAGTCGGTGTACGTGCTAAAATTGTCGCCAGAGGAAACCGAGAAGCTCTGTCGTGGCGTGAACCTCATAAGGCGGGCAGAGAATGAATCGTTTGTGGTCTTTAAGGACGACATCGAATACAAAGCGTGTCGGAATAAATGCAAGCACCAGGGAGGCACTTTTGTCAAAGACATCGAGGATGTTGATTCCAGGTAAGACACAACAGGTGTGAAACAAATTTCAATTTCAAATCCCGAATGCTAATAACCCGCTGAAACCTATGTTGAATATATTATCTTAACATTCAAGTATGTTCAGGGTATGAATCTAGTGAATTTACCTCGCGGTTCGATCCGTTCTTACAAGCACTTTGATATTTTCTGACGGATTGAGCATAACGTAAACACACATTCATATGAAAGCTTATTAATCATGAAATGTGATGCGCTGCCGTATGCAATTCATTATTCCTTATTGAAAGCTTCATTAGGCATTATGCATCTCTAAACTGAAAATTTCACTGATTTTAGCTCCAGTTTTCCCCAGAGAAACTTTTAACCACTCTCTTCCAAATCTTTTGATGGTCGGGAATAAAATCATTGGTCACTGTGCGAATTAAGGTACTACGGATCGAAGCAAATTACCTATTACCTACATTTTAAATTAAAAATGGCCACCACCCCTATGTTATATCGGGGAGAATAAGATATCGGATATTTAAGCAATGCAGGAGGGTATACACGAGATTTTGGTAGGCCTATAATGCGCGACATAGCACGAGCCGATAGGCGAGTGCTATATGGAGCGAACTGTACCAAAATCGAGAATGTACCCGACTGCGAAGGGGGTTATCAGCTTGTGTGTCTTTGTTGTCTTCTACTTGGGTATTTTCATCACTCTAAGCCCCAAATGCAGAAAACGGACGTCTGAAAGATCGAACGTCGGAAATTTTGCGCCCGAGACCGAGCATTTTATAAGTTGGGATTACGTACAGGCACCCTACGATAAATACGCATTACGTTCATATCGACATTGCATTTTATTCGCATGCAACACGAACACTATACTTGTCCAAAAATACCTGCTGCAATCACACAGAAAATGGGTCAAGAGTTCAAATCAAAAGAAAAAAGTAACAATTTTTTTCGTAAATTTACATAAGAACAATAGTCCTGGCTTTTTTGGCATACTAAAAATAGATTTGTCTCATTCTGTACCGCATACGCGTATACGTCGCGACATTCAGAGGTGGCACAGTGAAGTTGCAGGATCTATTTTTGATGGATAATTTGGACGTTAATTGTACCAGAAAAAAGCAGTTTTAATATAATCAAGACATGCGATAACTGCAACTGTGATGAATAGTTGTGCAGAGTGTGTTGCCCGATGCAGGGAGAACTGGACGCTGACACTGCTCGTTGCATTTGATGTCAAATTTCGTCGCAGTCGCCAGGAGTCATCCCATCGTTATTTTGAACTTCTTGGTCTACATCGTTAGGACACCCCGGTCTGTTACAGCCCAAACTTTGGTAAAGAATATCTGACATACCGTTACTATGCGCCTAGATCTCTGTTCAGAGATTAGGCGCATTACAAATGTACTTTATTACTGTGAGGAAGTGTCAATTTATTTGTGTATGAACGAATACTATCTTCATTTTAAAGAGCGGTATAAAACTATAGGATATATCGCGTCTCGGCTACCGCAATATCAAGCAAAGTTCACGGTGTGCTATGTCCCCTATTATATTATAGCTTTGTCAATACCAGTGAATTTTGTGACGTCATATCCATACATTATTACTGATAATGTATTCCATTATTCAGCATTGCGGCACCACAGCGAGCATAACAATAAGTTTTTTGGGGGAAAACGAAAAAAAGACTGCGCATTTAAAAGGAGGGAAAGTATCGGATAAACCATGTAATACACAAAACGATAAATCTTGATAATGGTGCACAATATGATAATGTCTTACTGTACGATTTATCAATTTTTTTGTCCTCCCGCATGCACTCGTCGTCTGCTCTGTCTGGCTCGCGCCCAGCATGCATTCCACCTTCCGATACGCTGGTTGAACGACTACGTTTGTTTACAACATGGTTCGCTTTGTTGCCGTACAGGTTAAACAGACCTCAGTACGTTTGCAAACTCCTAGACGGTACTGGGTTTGACACATGGCATATTATGTATGTCAGTGGCTATGTAAACGATGCAAGCGTGAAAGGCCACTCGAACCAGCCGTAAACAGGCCAACAACGGCACCTGTCATCAATCTTGACTGGAAGTGTTTGCTGGGTCTCGGTCCAAGGTCAGATACTGCCAACAATCATGACGACCGTGGTCTCTCCATTGATCTATCATCTCGGCCACCTAATACTGATGCACTGACTGTAATCGGAGACAACTTTCATTTATCTTTTTTTTTCTCGTCTGTGGTTTCACCTTGCCTTATTTACGATATCGCGACGGAAACCCAGTGTTGTTTTGTCAACTGCACCTTTCGAGCACCCGTTTACGTCAAGTTTTCTCGTTCGCGGAAATAAAGTAGTTCTTCTCAAGAATCCATCAAAAATGAAATTTATAGAACAATTATTAATGAAATTTAAACGTTTGAATATCATTGTTGAACTCTGTTGATATCGTTTGCAATGAATGCTGTACTACTAGCGACATAATAATGATCGTATTGATCAGCTGATACCATGCAGCTCGCTGATCATGCTGATGTCGATGTATGAACATTCCGTTTTCTTCATGTCTGGCATTTCACCGTGTCGGCTTTTTGAATGGCATGATATTTAAAGGTGATGTTTCAAGTTCGATATAGACGGTAGGGATGCAATTATTTTCATTTCCTTCGAAAATACATCGTTTTTAATTCCAAATTGAACCGTGAAAGTGCTGCTCATTTTTTGTGTGTTGAACGTGCATGTTCAGTGCAGTGCAGTGTGGAGTGCGTGTAACAGAGTCAGGGCTGATCATGCCGGACGACGCTCACTGGCTTCAAACTCAGTTTAAATTTCCTTTTTTATTCGTTTTCTACAACTACAAATTCACTGGCATTGCCAAAACTATAAAATAATAGCAATAATGCACCCCCTCCCGGCCCATAATGGACTCAAGCAAACTTTGCACTTCATAATGTACTCGGCTTCGCCTCGTACATTATGTCGTGCAAAGTTTGCTTGAGTCCATTATGGGCCGGGAGGGGTGCATTATTGCTTAATATTTGTGTGCATCACACCCCGAATGTGCTGCTTCAGAGATGTCTTTCATCATGTATCCCAACTTATTTACACCAAGAGGTGAGTTACAGACCCACACTTTATCTGTGTATCAAAATTCGGTCTTCGGTCTTTGAAACAAAGTGGACTGTTTGGGTTTTTCTCGAGCGGAGGGTCTATGGTTTATATAGGTACGTTCAAATGCACCGACCGGGCAATTTTCGAAACTGCTGGTTTAGGGGCCCGTTTTACCACCGCTATCAGTGCTAAAACAGTATTTTAGCATCGGTGGAATGAGCTCTCGTCCAATCAGAATGGCGCATGGTAGCATGATATAATATAATCACATTCTTAACCACGGTCCCACGTGCAAATATGAAAGAACGGGCTTATACATGAGTTTAGAGGGCAGACACGATTTTATATGATAGGTAGATTGTAGAATGGGTATTTAGTCTCCTAGACTTGCTTAGATATAACAACAGCTGCAACAAAACGAAAGATCGTTGTGATTTCAGAGAATTGTTTGCCTTAAAGTAATATGCTCCTCGAAAGTGAAAGACTTAAACTTTTGCTCTAACTTTCCTCAAGGAATCTTTCAATCATTCTCTTTCAAAATCAAGAATAAAAATAGGGGGTCACCGTGCAATTTTGGTACTAGAGAAACAAATAACCCAAGATTTACCGATATTAGAAATTCAAAATGGCCGCCATCCCTGTGTTAACTCTATGGCGAAAAATAAAAATTTTCGAATTTCAAAAAAGTAAGCCAGTGAAAAGTTTTCTTTTACCAAGAGCTTTAAAATAAATCCCTACATGTGGTATATCAGAAGAGAATTGTAAAAGTTTGAGAGTCCGAATGTCTGTCCCGAGGTGCGTTCTACCTTAAAGGGCAACATTGCTGTTTCCCGAATGCAGATCACGTGGTTTAGGCCGTGATTTGACAAGTAGTCATCTCTTGCTGCCCGTGTCATGTTTGGTCAAAAGGGAAAATCGATTAGTCGGTCAAGTAGAAAACTTTTTTGAAGGCAGGCCATCTGTAATGGTTTACTGTGGTAAAAGCAGAAATACTTTAAAAGAGAGCCCGCATTGCGTCCTGGGCTTTTTCCTGGCATAAGATTCTACGAACGGTACACGTTTTGTAATTATACCTTTAGACAAACTGAAAGTCACAATATGACCAGCATGCGTTCAGGAAATACTGAACAATGTCACTAGTAAGTACCAAAGTCACGACTTGAGATAAATGCATTACGGGTACTCCGATAAGGAAGTGCCGCTGTCATTATAACCGGCGATACGGTCAGACACTTCGAATTCGCAGCTAGAAATAGCATAATGGCGACATTAACAGTACAGGCGTTTTCCTAAATAAAATGGCATTTGAGAGATCTCAATGTAATTTGAATTTCCCTTCGATATTTGGACTTGATAACCGAATCTATTTATTCCATAAAGAAGAAGTTTTGGTTTTGTAAATATTTTTCTTATTTTGTTACTTTTTGTTTTGTTGTTGGCTTGTTCAACTTGACGCAGTGTTTCTTTTGAGTTTTTTGAAGAACCCGGAAATAGGACTTCACCCCGTAGGATTTCCGAATACATATATAAAAAAAGGAGGCAAGAGAACAGCTAAATATGTTGCTTCTGTTACGAATTGCTGAATGAACACGATTGGAACTAATTTTGGATAATTGGATCTTCATATTTTTCAAAATTCTCAAAAGTGTTAGGTGCCACATAGCTGAATGTTGGAATATTTTAAATTACTCATAAACAAAGTGTGTTACTTAAAAGGAAAAGCAGATGAGCTTACATTTGCAGATCAAAACGTCCTAACTTCATCATCCAATTATTCCAATGAGTTCCAATCGTGTTAATGTGTTTTCTGTTTGACAAGCAAATCAATTGCCCCCCCCCACCACCACACATACACACATGCAGAGCTGTCTTTAGTATAGATATTCGAAAAACTGAATTCTTGATCGTTTATTGCTAAACGTTTCAATAATATCTGACTTAAGATACAGAGGAGTGCCATGATTTTTGAACGAGGAAATGCAAAGAATTTCATTCTAGTTTCTGACCTATTTTACGTCTGTAAATTTAAACAAAGAGAAACACCAAACAACAAAAGTGCCTAGTATTATTTTCATTCTGTTGCTGAAGACACGTTTCAATCAAGCATGGATCTTAATTGATTGTTCTAATAACTGTAACAAAACTCTCAACGAACAAGGATTATTCATTACACGATTGAAATGGAAAATTCCATAAAGACAGCTTTTTCATCCATTTACAAAGATGTAGAATGTTCTGTATGATAAAAACAAAGAAAAGGTAAACACGCACGTTTATTTCGCCTTTCATCCCTATGCAATTACTCGAAATAATGTGAATAGTGTTTCGTATTAAAACTCGATGGAGATATGTTGAACATTATCAGATTAACACATCGCTTAGTTTCGGGAAGGCATCAACGGTTTAAACTCTAGCCGTTCCTCTTCTGTACCCAACTTACCTATCATTTGATAACAACACAATAGTAAGTTAGATGTGGATAAGTATGAATATTCAGGCTATCAATTCGTAGTATATGCTATGACAGGCCCGGAAGGTAGAAAGTACCAGACTCTACTTGATTTCAACTCATTTCAATTCAAAAGACGCCGGAAAAGTTGGTCAAAACGAGTCCAAGCAAGTCTTAGACAGGACAGGTCAAGATTTGTAAACTTTAGGACATGAAACCATTGCTGCAGTGTTTCCGCTCGCCAAATCGCAAATGCGAGAAAAAAGTAGCGTTTGGCGAGAAGATTTTGGCAAAAGTTAGCCAAACTTGCGAATCGAAAATTGCACTATGACGTCATCACTTTGTCCGCGCGCACATGTCCTGCATTCAACTTGAGACGTAATACTTTATACGTATCTCTGTGCATCCCCGACCTTTGTAACACATACAGTATGAATAAAATTGTAACGAAATAACTCACAAATCAATAGTACCGCATGTATATCATGACTAGTTGACTAAAATGTTGCGAAGTTTTGGGTTTGACTACGCGCAATGTGTGCCTACAGATAACTCCGTGCAGTGACAGCCATGTCATTGTCAACACTGAATATTGAATTGAAGGATCGTAGTGACGGTGAAACTAAAACGGCAAACTTTCCTTTTTGACTTTGGCTGCTCCACCAATATGGGGGGAACCACCCTTACAACACACATTTTAAGTGCAAGTAAAGCTGTGAAACGGAAAGAAAAATTATGATCAATGTAGGAAAGTCGACCGTGAATTTGGAAAGGAAGGTAGCGGCATGCATGGTCAAAACCCGGGGTCAAAAGCATACCCATGGCATTTTTTAGAACGTAGAGCGAGTAAGGCACTCCTGAATAGCGAAAATGTTCGTGGTGTATTGCTGCCAACAAGAAAATACCTTTACTTGTGTGAATTGGCTCCCTTAAATATAAATTCGCGACAATTTTCAGTGTATCACGGACCGTGGCGTATTGTGACGTGACATCGTACAGACTTTCAGAGAAGCGCTCACTCGTCCGCCGAGTGGGCCTAGTTCCGCGTTCACAACGTCCAAATAAATACGCAAGTCTTGTCGCGATATTTGAGCATTTAACTTGATCGTCAGTGAAACAAAAGATGTTTCTCCATATCAAAAGGGTATATATTTTATATTTTACGGTTCTGTTTACATAATAGACGTGAACATTTGGATTTATGATCCGTGATTTCCGCGATCCATGGCATGATTGAAGCTGGCTGTGATACACACTGACGTCTAGTTGATGATGACCCCTGCCCCAAGCGCCATTGATACGCTGTGGGCTGTCCGAGCTTCGCTTGCTTAACTTCAAGCGTAAAGCAAATGTATTGGAAGTCTAAAAAATGCACATATTTCTCAAGTCTGAGAGTATTTACTTTCGAACTGCTACGAGAATGGATATCTGATTCGTTAAAACTTTGAAAAAACTAGTATGCTGAACCAGGTTTCGTGCCGTTGTCTGTAGCGATATGTACAGTATCGCACGATAGCGATTTCAGGTTTGTTACTGAATAACTTTGCATACACCTAACCGTGGATGGACATCCATGGCCTAACTTTGGACAAGTGTCGCTTGGAATTCGGACAAATTTTATGTTGTATGTGTGGCTGATGTTGGCACCTTGTAATCTGAACCATAAATTGGTGTTACTTTTAGTATCCATAGTAACACTTACAGGGTTTATTTCCGTCATTCTTACGGAAAATGCAGACAAATATTTATTTTTGCATATTAATGAGAAAGAAATGACGTCATTTGTGATCAGTGGTATCGGCTTGGCTAATTGAATATCTGGTTTGGCGAATAATTTTTTAGGTCTTCTAGCCAAATTTGCAACAAGATTTTGGAACCCAGGGGAAACCCTTGCTGACGACAATCCTACTTGACTACGTTTCTTATGGTTACTGCTGGAGGTCAGAAGGGAAGCGCACTTTGATTCTGTATGAAAATATCCCCTTTGAAACAAACTCCGGAGTAAAGTGTTTTTGCGTCATTGAAGCTAGGAAGCCCGTCGTAATCATCGACATTCTATTATTGTTCGACAACCTGTGCTTCAAACTATGATGAAAAGTCGCCATTATTGAGACTTTACATTTTGTCCAGTTGTTGTTGATCCGCGTGCAATGACCAGTGAACTTAACTTCGTGAACCAGTGAACCATATTCTGAAACCATTTATTTGTTTGGCATCCTATGCTCGTTAATTTTGACAAATCTAGTACGTCCACTATTACCGTGAGCTATCCAGCTTTCTTCATGGATAGATTTTTTTGTGTTAGAGATGCTGATATTGAATTGCTTCCTTTTTTTTACTTCTACTATGGGATTTGTCGTTGAACTGTCTCTGATTCTTTGATTCTGTCTTCTTGATCATTTATCTATGTATCTATCTATCTATCTATCTATCTATCTATCTATCTATCTATCTATCAGCACCCTGTTTGTTGATAATTGTTCGTGGGCGAGTTGACTTCAAAGTTCAAGCTTGATTGCGACTGACTGTTGTTTTAACATTTACGCTGTTGAGGGTTATCTGCAATTAAAGTAAAGCCCCACTAGCTGTAACTCTTGAAATAGTTGACCTCAAAAGATCTTACTATTCTGTCCTGGTTTTCTCTGAATTCTACCCTCTGAAGGGATACGGGATTTTACTACTGTGTAACATTGGGAATTAAACATTTGACAAGTAAATTCAAATTTTACGGTCATTTTGATTTCCCGCCATTTTCAAAATTAGGTAATATTACAAAGGAAACAGATACAATGTCACAGTTGAAAACATCCACCCCTATACATTACATCGGACCACTCTGTGCAGTTTACATGAAGATTTCAGTGCAGATATGCAGAGTATCCATGGTTTTTGCTATATTTGCATGGTCTGGCGATTTAATCAGAGGGCGCGCATAAAATCGCAGTGAAAATTTGAAAATTGCACATACAGTCTCAGCGGGTAGTTAATGATAACTTAGATGTATACATACACCTAAATTTACATTCCCAAACAATTATTTTAGTTTGAAAATAAAATCATAAATTAAAATAATGCTAAAAGATACACCTAGTGGGGCTTTAAATGGGCAAAACATTGTAAGGGATAATTGTACCCTTGGTATTTCAAAAACCTGCTTTACAAATTCATGCGGTTATTGCTGGTTTTTTATTTTCTATTCAATATTTGCCAACACCAATGTTTTCACAAGGCGCCTTGGATTATCATTCTATTTCCTTGTGGTCGCAATGCTGCTGTTTTCTCCTCATTTTGTTTGAAATTGCGAAGGCCCCATCCTTCTACTAGCAACTTACGGCTAGTTCATGCATGGGTGTCATTAATTTTGTGCTCATGAGTTGAAGTCTAGTATCTGACTCTGCAAATGACACAACGCTGCATGTCACAAGGAACATCGAAATATAGGTAATGACCCATTTAACATACACCCATGCATTGAAGTTTACCAGTAACTGTATTCGGTAATGTAGTGTGCTGTGGTCTTTTACTAATAAGTCTACGCCACGCTGGCAACTAATTCTGTGTTTCAAATTTAACAATAGGAATAATAAAATTTGAAACGCTGCCATTAGTGTACATGCATAATATATTATTTCATGTCCACACCAAGAATGACTCTGCCAGCTCTTTTCTGAAGTTTATACAAACGTTGCAGATTTGTCTTAGACGTATTACCCCATACAATACAGCAGTAATCAATCAAAGAAAGAAACAAAGCATTATAAACCAATAAAAGAACATTTCTTTGGCAAGTAGCGCGAAGTCGTCTAAGAACTTCTTCTGGTCGAAAGCTTTTTACAGAGATCATTTATGTCGTCGTCCCAACTTAAAGTGTTGTCTATTTGTACACCAAGTAGTTTGTGGCTAGTAACATCGTCTATTCTAGTGTTATTAATATGGATATAAAACACAATGTCAGAGTCAAGATGCAACAACCATACACATTTGTTTTTGTAGTATTGATAGCCATGTTATTGTTATGGACCCAATTTGAAACTGGAAGAAGATCTCCGTTCATACGATTTTCAATGTGATTATATCAATACCTGAAACACACATGGTCTGGTCATCAGCAAACATATTTAAACTTCCCGAATTGAGACAAAGCGGAAGATCATTAATAAACATTAGGAATAAGAGGGGGCCTAAAATAGAACCTTGAGGAGCTCCACTTGCCATCGGCATAACATCAGAGTGTGCTCCCATGTAAGTGACAAATTGTCTACGTCCTGAAAGGTAGGAACGGAACAAACTATGTTTGTAATGGATCAAATGTCACTTGCTTCTCAGGAACTCATTTAACATGGAAGTTGTTGTCCCTTTGTGTTCGTCACGGTAATTTTGCAGCCCGAATGAACTTTGGATTCCAGGTGTTGAAAGTCTTTTCTATTCATTGCCTGATGAACAAATATTTTCATGTGTCATTGTTTGATTCAATAACAATTTCCAGTCATTCATTAAAGAAGTAACGAAAGGCACCAATGAAAAGTTCGCGCTTGAATAATCCTGTTTCTTTGAAAACGCTGCAGGAAAATAGACATTAATAATACCGAAGAGTGAAACGTACACTGGCTTACAAGATGCTTTAGACTCGGTTTTAATTTTATTTGATAGCATTTTACTTCTTGCTCATTAATAATAAGGTTCGCTCCCATGTCTGGCGGTTTTGGCCTTACTTGTTTTTAACAGTTATACACTCTCATCAACCCGAGAATTGTGCTTCCAAACTTGTAATCTAACTAAGGCTGCTGTACGAAACTATGAAAGAAGACATGCAAGCCAATACTGAATCTTTTGTTGGTTACTTGAACATGGCTGTCCCGCATTGCAACTAGATATGTCCTTTTAACCAGAGTCCCTCCACCACACTCGGTGTGTGGAGGGACTGTATTACAATGTCAATGAGTCTCCTGCTCCATTTTAGCCGGTGTATTCGCACATATGAGATGTTGTCTTGCCGCTGTTGGTCTATGTGTGTCAGTGTATCAGTTTGTCTTTCTGTTTGTCATTCTGTCTGTTAACGCGAACATCAAGGACTGCTTAGGGAGGCTTCAGTTACTATGAGGGGGTGGACCGGAGGAATTGCGGGAGGGTCACATTTTACAGTTGAGACATCTAGTGGGCATGAGTTATAGTTAGGATGCAATTGCAAGAGGCGTTGTTCCCTACCTATTTATTATTATTATGTTATTATTATTATTATACTTGGGCCTCAGCCAAGTACATTTGTTTTCATTCCGTGGGAAAAAACTCTGTAAGGTATAACCATTTCTGGCTGAGACCAGGGAGGGCAAAATGTCTTGGCTTCATCTTTCTTGGCATAATAAATGGCGTAATGATGTTAACTGAATGGAAGTGCTGCTCTCAGCCAGTCTTGAATAAGTGAGATGTGAATATTAATGCTTCTCTATCTGAGTTTTTGCCACAAAATCTTCTGAATATAATCAAAATGTGCATCGAAATGCAACAATTAATGCACCCTCCGTTTCCTAGGCGATGGCACGACCCTTGCTACACCCACTGGACGAGCCAAAGTGGGAGGAGTAATTTCAGTTTGGTTGAACAGGAGGGCTCGAGACCAGAATTTAACATTTAAACTTGAAACATGTTTAATCGCTGACAAGATGTGGACTAGTCTTAATCAAAGTGAAAGAGTGAAAAGGAAAGGTTTTATATCCCGGACACAATGAAAAACATTACGACTGGAAACTGTACCCCCAGTTAAGAATAGTAATGCCCACAGCGATGGAGAACACTTATCCTTGAGCTGAGAAAACCAGACCATCATTTCGAAATAGAGCTGCAGATTCGAGAAGCTCGTTCAAAATAGCTAGGTACACCCCATAAAGGGGTGGTTTCGAGTTTTGAGGGCAAATTTCGCCTCCTTCATATAGAAATCGTACGTTTGTTTTTCCAGGAGAACACACCATTTGACACAAAATTTGCATGCATGTAAAGGGGTCGCCAGTAAGCACGTGGTCAAATCTGGCATAAGAAACAATATGAAATGTTGGGTAAAGCCAGTCCAAATAAACTGATTTGAACTTTTGTGTTTTGTAATTTATACCACTGCAGTAACATTACCTTTTTTTGACAACATCACACAATGTAATACGTTTTGAAACTGAATACTCCGACGTATTCTGTGTCTCCTTTGCTAAAAAATACGGTATGCCGATTACCATGTAAGGAGATGATGACGTTAAGACAGATTTGCAGTGCGTTTGGTCCTGGATGGTGCACGAAGTTTTGTCAAGGTGGCTTGGTATTTATTTCCTAAATGGGAGAGATTAGGGTCGATCTAAACGAAGGCCGAAGAATGTTATGATACTCTAAGCGAGCTGAACTCTAACGCGAATGGTTGGATAATTTGGAGGATGTCTAGAATGATCTCGTCTCATTAAGATTATTTTGCGGTCGGTATTGAATTTCAACTGCGTCACAAGTTTGCGAAATGAGTATTCCGTCGAACGGTCAACGAACGATATTTTAGAAATCTGGAGACATGGCACATCGCATTTTTATTTTAGTATTTTATATTTTACAAAAGATTTAAGAAGCAATGATTTTGTCGAAAATTCTGAAAAAATATATGAAAATTTGATCGCGAACACATTTTCACGTTGGGGTCAACTAGCCCTGCGTACGATGCTGTGTGTTCCGCTACAGCTAATCGCCCCGCTCACCACAGCCCTGCAAAGACCCGTACGTAGGGTCGGTGACTTCAATCCATTTTGGGACTTGACGTAAAAGCCAAATTACTGCCGAAATTCAGCGTTCTTGGGCCCAAGTCGTATCCCACCCTACCTCAGCTACTCGATCGCTTCCAAAAACGACAGTCTTTTATTCACTTCTCGTAAATAACCGTCGATGTCGGCAACTCTCTCGCTAGCCCTGCGTACGATGCTGTGTGTTAGCTGTAGCACATAGCATCGTACGCAGGGCTAGGGGTCAACATGGGGTCGCAGCCATGTTGCCTCAAAACTTATTTCTGTCTGCACTCAAAACTCAAAAATGTCGGATATGAACCTGAAAAATCGATGCAATTTTGTCAAACTTCGGCGAAATTTCAGCCTATAGACAAAATTTCATCCAGGTAAGGTAAATTTACTGAAATTTGATCGACAAATAATCCTGAGCTTGAACGTGACAGCTCGCCTTCTCCGGGAAGTCAAGCATCCAGCTAGCTGCACATACAGTTGCCCATATGGCCAGGTTTATGAGATTGTTTTCAAGCGACGGCGGCAGACCGTACGGGGCTCTGGATATGAACCTACCGCCAGTGTAGCTGTAATAACTGTTGCGTTGTTTTTAGTGCCCACGGACGAAGTCCTGGAGTTATAGGTTTGGTCATGTCAGTCCGTCGGCCGTCCGTCCGTCCGTTCACGCAGATATCTCAGACATGCCCTGGTCAATGTCTTTCAAACTTTGCACAAGAATAGTACCCAACCCCATACAGATGCACGTCGATTTGTTTCACAATGCGATCGAATTTGGCCGTGTTAGAGGACTTTTTAGTTTACACCTCCATAGACTCCCAATGTCCCATGTATAAGGCCAAGAAAAATAAAAATTTAGTTTCTCATCGTATTCATATTGCCTAAAGGATGCAGTGACACAGTTTTTTGTCCCCACGGATAAAGTCCAGGGGGCTTATAGATTGGGTCATATCCGTCCGTGAGTCCATCAGTGAGTCCATCGGTTCACGCAGATATCTCAGACATTTTGACAAAATATCATGTGACCTTTGTGACCTTTGACCTCAAATATACATTATTGTCCATAACTCAGTAACCACAAGTGCTAAACCTTTCATATTTGGTATGATGGGACACCTTATGACGCCACATATTGTACTCCATTAATTATGCACATATCTTATTTTGAGCGAGCCAATAGAGCTGGAGGTCTGATTTTTGGTATATAGGGATAACTTAGCAATATAATTTGTTTGACAAAACGTTACGTGACCTCAATGACCTTTGACCTCAAATATACATATTTGTCCACAACTCAGTACATCTACCATCGAGAAATTTGCTGTAATTTGAATATTTAAGGAGTTTAAGCAATTTCCACTATAAATAAAGAACCCCTGCCTCACACTCCACAAAAGTTGCTAGACATATTTTGCCGTTGTCATGCCATTGCTTCGTTTAATAACCAGTTAATCAAATGCCTAATTGACAGGAGGAAATTCAAGACCATATTTGAATAGTAGTATATACTGTCCTCAAAATTACTCTATCACGGCCCAAGTACTCATTGCCTTCAGCAATACTGCCTTGTTATACCTATTATTATTTATTTTGTTCAAAATATCGTAGAATAATATATACGCAATCGGCTACAAAACTAACCCTGAATATACAAGCGAATGATATGTTAGCACTTTCGTGTTGATTAGTGTAAGTTAGAATGAACCTCGGGTACAGATATTCGGACTCTCACATAGCTCTGATACATTTCTGGTCCAACTGCTTGTGGGAGCTCTTTTTAAAGCTCTAACAGTAAGAAAATAATTACAGAGTTTCCGTTCATATGTCACTCAAAAATTTTATTGTCCCCATAGAGTTAACATATGAATGTCGGCCATTTTGAATTTCAAACACTGATAAATAATGTGTAATTTGTTTCCCTAGTACAAGACTTTGCAGGGTGAACCCTGATTTTGATTCTTAGTTGGTAAGAGAATGGTTGAAAGTCTTGTTTAGGAAAGTTTGAGTAAAAGTTTAAAGTCTTTCTCTATATAGGAGCATACTACCGTGACCTTAATGTTTACAGCTATAGTTGTTTTTAGGGTTTTTTGGTTTTGGTTTTTTTTTTGTGATAACGAACAGGTTGATTTGCACCTGAGAATATTTAGGATTAAAGGCACATGAGCTGCGACTTTTTGGCATTATTGTCAAGATTTTACTTTTACATTAAAATTAGTTCGTAGAAATGTCCTTACTCAGAGATGTTCACTCAAGTATAATTAGAGTCCACAAAGTGGGACTGCATGGGGAGGTTTTAGTAAGACAAATAATAAACGGGTGCCGCACCTAAATATATCCGCCTCCATACAACTACATGTCACATGATAAACAGCGTAAATGGTGTATGTACATATTTGAATCTTAGCAAATACAACCTGGTGCAACCCACTGAAGGGACGGGAAAGGGATTCAACCCAAATTGACAAAAAGTTCTCCGGCAATATTTTGAAAATGGCGAGAAATTTAATATGAACAAAAATCTGTTCAACTTCTTGCCTATTCTGCCACAAGCAAATGTTGTTGAGGCATAATGAATGACTATATTGTTCAATTTGCTGATTGCAATGAATATCTAAGAAAATTAGGGGTGCCTTGAGGTGGAAATATTTCGCAGAGTTGCAGCTCATGGGCCTTTAACACGTAAATGACGATATGTTGATGGGACTTACTTGTATCTAAAAACGTAAATGGTCAAATGGTCTAATGATTTTTCCTAACAATACTTTGGCTAGAAATATATTATGCCTTACTATTGATGGGCGTGACATACGTTCCAAGGTGTAATTCACATGTGCAATATGTATTCTGAATGAGAGTGGTTTCTTCAAGGACAACCACAGTCGCAAAGCTATACTGAGCAGGCAGTAGATCTTCAATCAGTGGCGAATTCCAACAATGTCTCGTTAACACGAAAGCATAAACTTAATCATAGCTATGCGAGACACACTTACACCTCAAGAAACTACAGCAAAGTAAAGACAGTTTAACTGAACTATAAGGAAGTTTTTTTTTCTCCCAGAAATATGTTGTTCACTGTGGTCGACTCATTAGCATTCCCGAATTGGGATGTAAAATCTATATGTGTCCTTGAAATAAATCTTTCAAATGGACGTAACCTGTTTGGATCGTTTTTCCAAGCATTAGTAAGGGAATCGTTAGAGTACTAGCCGAAGGCACCAGGAAACCTCTTTAGCTTGTATCTAAAATGTCTGTGACTGTTCATTATGTTGACACGGGCCTCTTCCTGGTGTATAAAAACGAGGTCTCAGGCCAATACATTTATAGCCACTCGTGGTACGGACAGTGTGGACTGTGATTGACACGCGTACAGCAGACGACAAAAAGTCACTAATCTCAGAGAAATCAAGAGTTAGACTCTTATATACGATTTTAGCTGTCTGAGAAATGACATAGACTATTTGACAACAGGAAAATATAGACTTTCAATTTACAAAGCTCTGGTATATTGCTGTAGCACTCCATACACTAGCAATCATGAGAAATTGTTTTTATTCTGTGGGCCAGTTTTGAAACACGAATCAGAGTTTACGTTTCTTGTCGCGTGCCCCTCATGTCACAAGTTTAGACAAGTTCAAACTCGCATTGAAATTGAAGACGAGACGAGCACATTCCTATTTACCGGCTTCCATTCTTCAGATTGTTGATCCTGTGTGGCGTGTCGTCAAGGCAGCGGGTGTGACTGTCTACAATGGCTGCTAAACTGGTAACTTTCCTCGTCCGACTGCCACGCTCAGCGTCACGTTGTATCTTACAGTTTCAAATCACGAAAGGTAAAATTTGGATTCGCGCAACGATCGCTCCAATACATTTGAATTGCAAAAAGATTAGGCGACGTCATGTAATATGTAAATTTGTTCGATATCAATATTTTCTTAGTTTTATTATGGTTTGACCCCAGTAACCTTTCGATAAACCCTTTTCTAGTTTGACCTTACGTTATGTTACCAGGTTAAAGCAGACGTAGAGATGGCCGTTTTTCCTTGTTACTTGTTGTTGTTACCCGCTGGTCGCGACTAGCAGCTCACGATAGCTTAAAACGTCACCACCTATCTCTACATCTGATTATATTCAGGTTGGCCTTTACACTTTTCACGAGAAGGTGACAGTCCCTGAACTATCACCACCTATCTATTATTGTAATTTGACATCTAGCTTTCCGAAGCACTTCTTTCTAAATTGACCTTTATGTTGCTGACAAGAAGACCGCCATTGTTTACATCCAGTGGACCCAATATAGATCAGGGCGGCCGTATGAATGATTAGTCTGTAGTCTTTCAAAGTACTAATGTCGAGTGTGGTCGTTATTCTTCAGGAAAGAAGGAATAGTTTACACTTTCTGAACCCATACAGGTCAGGGGAGATCATCTTCAACCATTCACTTGTGCCAGGTGAACCTAACAAGTTCGACCACTTAGTAAAACGGAGACTCACCGTTACTCAATTGACCTTGTGTGAAATATTTGAACTTCGATGCAAGTATACGTATTGTGTGAATGGCTGTTGCACGTTTATTGCAACACATCAGATGAAACTGTGAATGCCTCTTCAAAACACATGATTCAGGGCGGGGTTTCATAATCACGTTGTAAAGTTCTGTCTACTGCATACAATCGAATATATGTCCATACCGATGGATGCCAAGAGTGGGACTATTTCTTGCCTTATTTAAGGGACAATGTCGTCCTTTTTTCCAATTTTGCATGACCTTCGTTTGGTATTAAAAGTAGTTTGTGTTGTTTGCCTCCTTGAAACATACTTCATTACTGGCCAACTGCGCAAACCTAAACTCTGCTTCCCGACAAACAAGATTAACCACTCAGTAAAACATTGTATGGCCTGTACCAAACAATCAGGTCCCACGCACAACTCTCATCATTAATGACTGATCAAATACTAGTACAGTAATAAAGTTTGGTCTTCATGCAAGTTCTTATTATGAAATCTACAATGGACGTGCCTTTTATATAAATAAGTATAGCCGAGTTTTCTTGCTCACTGAGATGAGCTGCCGCATCGGCTGTCGTTTTTCTTTCAAAAATATGTTGGTCACCTCGGTCAGCTCTTAAGTATTCCCGGATTAGGATGCAAAATGAAAGTAATGGTTACTAGCATGTACCACGACATGTAACA